>NW_027142762.1:0-166797 GCF_026170545.1 Melanerpes formicivorus | reverse complement strand
CCCTGTGCCAGGGCTGGAGGAAGCCATCCAGAGAGGTGCCAGAGGCTCAGGGCTCTCTCCTCCTGCTCCCTGCCCTTTGCCAGGGCTGGAGGAAGGCTGAAGGAGCTGGGGAGGGTTAGGGGGGAGGAGAGGAGGCTGAGGGAGACCTCCTGGCTGCCTGCAGCTCCCTGAGAGGAGGCTGTGGAGAGGCTGCTGCTGCTCTCTGCTCCCAGGGAAGGAGTGGCAGAAGGAGAGGGCACAGCCTCAAGCTGCAGCAGGGCAGGCTCAGGCTGGGCAGGAGGGAGAAGCTTTGCCCAGCCAGAGTGGTCAGGCAGTGGCAGAGGCTGCCCAGGGAGCTGGTGGTTCCCCAGGCCTGGAGGGGTTGTTGGGCTGTGGTGCTTGGGGCTGTGGCTCAGGCTGAGCCTTGCAGGGCAGGGGCAGGACTCAGGGATCTCCTGTCCCAGCATGAGTGCTTCTGTGAGCCTCTGAGGCTGTGCCCTGTGCCCTGCAGGGCAGGATCAGCCCAGAAGAGCCAAGGGTGAGGCTCTGTGGTCTCTGGGGGCAACCTCAGACAGCCCCCAGCTGAAGTCCCAGGTCTGGGGGGAAGGAAGGGGAAGGGAGGAAGGAGAGGGAAGGGAGGAAGGAGAGGGAAGGGGGGAAGGAGAGGGAAGGGGGGAAGGAGAGGGAAGGGGGGAAGGAGAGGGAAGGGGGGAAGGAGAGGGAAGGGGGGAAGGAGAGGGAAGGGGGGAAGGAGAGGGAAGGGGGGAAGGAGAGGGAAGGGGAGGGACAGCACATGGCCAGCACAGGTTGTGCTCCCGGTGTCCCTGGGCAGGCTGCAGCCCCGGGCGGGGCGCAGGGCGGTGCGGGCGGCCCCCAGCCCCCCCAGCCCCCAGCCCCCAGCAGGCAGAGAAGCTGAAGGACCTCTCTGAGCATGGGGGGGCAGGTACCAGACGTGGCAGACCACGGCCCAGCTGGTCAGCATGTGGAGGCTGTAGGAGAGCATGGAGCGCTTGGTGCTGTCCCAGAAGGGGTCGGCGAAGCGCGGGTCGTACTGCAAGAGAGAGGAGGCGCCGCGGCTGGCACCGGCATGGCACCGGGATGGCACCGGGGGTGGCACTGGGGTGGCAGCGGGGAGGGCACTGGGTCTGGCAGCGGGGATGGCAGCGGGGATGGGCAGCGGGGATGGCACAGGGGAGGGCGGCGGGGCTGGGAGCGGGGAGGGGAGCGGGGAGGGGAGCGGGGGGTGGGCAGAAGGGGTGGGCACTGGGGAGGGCAGCGGGGCGGGCAGCGGGGGAGGGCAGCGGGGGAGGGCACCGGGAAGGGCACCCGGGGTGGGCACCGGGAAGGGCAGTGGGGCTGGCAGAGGGGAGGGCAGCAGAGAGGGCACTGGGGAGGGCAGCGGGGTAGGCAGGGGGGCTGGCACTGGGGATGGCAGCAGGGAGGGCACTGGGGATGGCACTGGGGCAGGCAGTGCGGATGGCAGCAGGGTGGCAGTGGGAGGGCACTGGGGCAGGCAGTGCGGATGGCAGCAGGGTGGCAGTGGGAGGGCACTGGGGCTGGCAGAGGGGAGGGCAGCAGGGTGGCAGTGGGAGGGCACTGGGGCAGGCAGTGGGGATGGCAGCAGGGTGGCAGTGGGAGGGCACTGGGGATGGCACTGGGGATGGCAGCAGGGAGGGCACTGGGGATGGCACTGGGGCAGGCAGTGGGGATGGCAGTGGGAGGGCACTGGGGCTGGCAGAGGGGAGGGCAGCAGAGAGGGCACTGGGGAGGGCAACGGGGGTAGGCAGGGGGGCTGGCACTGGGGATGGCAGCAGGGAGGGCACTGGGGATGGCACTGGGGCAGGCAGTAGGGATGGCAGCAGGGTGGCAGTGGGAGGGCACTGGGGCTGGCAGAGGGGATGGCAGCAGGGTGGCAGTGGGAGGGCACTGGGGGAGGCAGTGGGGATGGCAGCAGGAGGGCACTGGGGCTGGCAGAGGGGAGGGCAGCAGGGTGGCAGTGGGAGGGCACTGGGGCTGGCAGAGGGGGAGGGCAGCAGGGGTGGCAGTGGGAGGGCACTGGGGCAGACAGTGGGGAGGGCAGCAGGGTGGCAGTGGGAGGGCACTGGGGCTGGCAGAGGGGAGGGCAGCAGGGTGGCAGTGGGAGGGCACTGGGGCTGGCAGAGGGGAGGGCAGCAGGGTGGCAGTGGGAGGGCACTGGGACAGGCAGTGGGGATGGCAGCAGGGTGCAGTGGGAGGGCACTGGGGCTGGCAGAGGGGAGGGCAGCAGGGTGGCAGTGGGAGGGCACTGGGGCTGGCAGAGGGGAGGGCAGCAGGGTGGCAGTGGGAGGGCACTGGGGCTGGCAGAGGGGAGGGCAGCAGGGTGGCAGTGGGAGGGCACTGGGGCTGGCAGAGGGGAGGGCAGCGGGGCTGGCAGCGGGGGTGGCAGTGGGGACGGCCCTGGGGCGGGGGAGGCAACTCAAATACCATCCAACTCCCTCCCCGCCCCTGGGGCTGGGCTCAGCACAGCTTGCTCCAGGCCTCAGCCCGGCTGGACTGGAATGCTTCCCCACAGCCTCTCTGGGCAAGCTGTGCCACTGCTCCCCACCCTCCCGGGCAGGAGTTGCCTCCTCAGGTCTCAGCCCAGCTTCTGCCAGCCTGCAGCCCTCAGCCTGTGCCCTCCCCAGCTCTGCTGGAGCCCTTCAGGCACTGGGAGGCTGCTCTGAGCTCTGCCTGCAGGCTGCACAGCCCCAGCTCTCCCAGCCTGGCCCCACAGCAGAGGCTCTCTGCCCTTGGATCATCTCTGTGGCCTCCTCTGGAGCCTCTCCAGCAGCTCCAGGTCCTTGTGCTGGGGGCTGCAGAGCTGCCCCAGCCCTGCAGGGGAGGGCTGAGCAGAGCAGAGGGGCAGAATCCCCTCCCTGCCCCTGCTGCCCACACTGCTGGGGCTCAGCCCAGGGCTGGCAGCGCTGGGTGCCAGCTGCTGATCTCCCACCTTGCTTTGCCTGCCCTTAGCTGCTCCTTTTGTGCCCAGGAACTCTTGGCTCAACTCCTCAGATGGAGAGCAAACCTAACCACCCCTAAGAGCAGCAGCAAACCCAGAGTGAAGCTCCACACACAGTCACAGAGCTGGCAGGGCTGGAAGGGAGCTCCAGGCTCAGCCAGCCCCAACCCCCTGCCATGGGCAGGGACACCTCACACCACAGCAGCTTGCTCACAGCCACCTCCAGCCTGGCTGCAAACACCTCCAGCCAGGAGGCTTCCACCACCTCCCTGGGCAGCCTGGGCCAGGCTCTCACCACCCTCCTGCCCAACAACTTCTTCCTCACAGCCAAGCTCCAGCTCCCCACTTCTACTTCTGCTCCAGCCCCCCCACTCCTGTCCCTCCCTCACCCCCTCCAAAGTCCCTCCCCAGCTTGTTTGCAGCCCCCTGCAGCTCCTGGGAGGCCACCAGAAGGTCTCCTGGGAGCCTTCTCCTCTCCAGCCTGCACAAGCCCAACTCTCTCAGGCTGTCCACAGGCACCACAGGACTCCAGCAGTGCAGGACCCTTACTCAGTGCTTTAGTCCCCCCCCAACGACCCCTAGCAGCCAGGAAGAGCTTCTCTGCCATCAGGAGCTCCTGCAGGGAGCCCTTCCACCTGTGGAAAGCTGCAGACCCCTTACCTTGATAGCCACGGGGTGGATGGTGCCTCCTACCTCAAAGCTTCCCTTCTTGAACATCATCACTGAGGTGTTGTTGATGCAGGTGCCTGGCAGGGCGGGGAACAGGGCAAGGGTTTATCCCACCCCAGGGAAAGCACCAGCAAAGCAACCCCAAACTCTCTGCAGCAGAGCTCAGGTTGCTAGAAGAGAAAGGAAGGCTGAGCCCTCAGACCACCCCAGGGGCTGCTCTCTCCTCCACTGCCATGGAATGGGCTGGGAAGGAGCTTGGGGCCCATGGAGGTCCAGCCCCTGGCACAGAGCTCCTGCCAAGCCCAGGCTGCCCAAGGCCTCACCCAGCCTGGCCCTGCACAGTTCCAGGCTTGGAGCTTCCACAGCCTCCCTGGGCAACCTCTGCCAGTCTCTCCCTCCCCCCTCTCTCAAGGATCTCTTCCTCCTCTCCAGTCTCCATCTCCCCTCTCCCAGCTCCAAGCCATTGCCCCTCGCCCCCAGCCCTTGGCCAGAGTCCCTCCCCAGCTCTCCTGGAGCCCCTCAGGCACTGGGAGCTGCTCTGAGCTCTGCCTGGAGCCTTCTCCTCTCCATCAGCCCCAGCTCTGCCAGCCTGGCCCCACAGGGGAGGCTCTGCAGCCTCTGCTCCTCTCTGTGGCCTCCTCTGGAGCCTCTCCAGCAGCTCCAGGTCCTTGTGCTGGGGGCTGCAGAGCTGCCCCAGCCCTGCAGGGGAGGCTGAGCAGAGCAGAGGGGCAGAATCCCCTCCCTGCCCCTGCTGCCCACACTGCTGGGGCTCAGCCCAGCACAGCCTTGCTCTCTGGGCTGCCAGGGGACCATCCCTTGCCCATGCTGAGCTGCTCCTCCCCCAGCAGCCTCAGCACCCAGCCATGGGGCTGCACAGTGCAGCTCTCAGAGCGTCCTGGAGCTGCCCCAGAGCGTCAGAGCCCTGCCTTGGATGAGGGCTAACAGATCCTGGAGGCTCCTCAGCCAACAGCCCCCTGCTGCAGCCTGGCTCCAGCAGCCTGCAGCCAGGGAGGGGAGGGAAGAGCAAGGCCCTGGGTGGAGTCTGTGCCTACCTTCTGGGAAGATGAGGATGGGCAGCTTGGCCTTGTCTGCAATGTGCTCCTGAATCCTGGGGAGGGAAAGAGCCCTGAGCCTGCATGGGCAGGGCAGGCTCAGGCTGTGCTTGGCCAGGAGGCTGAGAACCAACCTCTGAGCTCAGCCCAAGCATCCTCTGCCCCTGCCCAGGCTGGGGCTGAGCCATGGCCTCAGCACCACAGCTCTGGAACCCCTCCAGGGATGAGCATCCAACCCCTCCCTGGGCAGCCTGGGCCAGGCTTGCAGAGCCCTTGCAGCCAAGAAGTTTCTTCTCCTCTCCAAGCTAAGCCTCCCCTGGGGCAGCCTGAGGCCATTGCCTCTCCTCCTGGCCCTTGTTCCTAGGGAGCAGAGCCCAACCCCCCCTGGCTGCAGCCTCCTCTCAGGGAGCTGCAGAGAGCAAGGAGGTCTCCCTCAGCCTCCTCTGCTCCACACTCCCCACCCCCAGCTCCCTCAGCTGCTCCTCCCCAGCCCTCTTCTCCACACCCTTCCCCACCTTCCTTGCCCTTCCCTGGTCCTGCTCCAGCTCCTCCAGCTCCTTCTTGCAGCCAGGAGCCCAAAGCTCAGCCCAGCCCTCAGGCTGCAAACACCTCCAGCCAGGAGGCTTCCACCACCTCCCTGGGCAGCCTGGGCCAGGCTCTCACCACCCTCCTGCCCAACAACTTCTTCCTCACAGCCAAGCTCCAGCTCCCCACTTCTACTTCTGCTCCAGCCCCCCCACTCCTGTCCCTCCCTCACCCCCTCCAAAGTCCCTCCCCAGCTTGCTTGCAGCCCCCTGCAGACCCTGGGAGGCCACCAGAAGGTCTCCTGGGAGCCTTCTCCTCTCCAGCCTGCACAAGCCCAACTCTCTCAGGCTGTCTGCAGAGCAGAGCAGCTCCAGCCCTCTGCTCCTCCTCCTGGCCCTGCTCTGGACACCTTCCAGCCCCTCCAGAGCCTTCCTGGCACAGAGGCTCCAGAGCTGGCCCCAGAGCTGCAGCTGTGGGCTCAGCAGAGTGGAGAAGAGGGGCAGAATCCCCTCCCTGGCCCTGCTGGCCACACTTCTCCCTCCCCAGCTTTCCTATAGGCCTCCTTAGGATATTGGAAGGCATCTTAAAGACAGCCCAGTTCCAGCAGCCCTGCTGTGGGCTCCAGCCCAGCTTGCTGAAGGCCATTTTTGCCAGCAGGAGCTCTCCTGTGGGGCATTGGCAACATCACTGCTGTGCTCCCAGGGGTGGGGGAAGAAGGATCTGAAGGGAAGAGTTTCTTTCCCCCTGGGGTTGAAGGATGATGATGAGTGCAGGAGTGACCTGTGTGTGTGACCTACACTGCAGCTGCATAGGCCCTGGCCCCAGCCCCCAGCTCAGCCCCAGCCCCGGCCCCAGACCACACCCCTGGCCCCAGCCCAGCCCCAGCCCAGCCCCAGCCCAGCCCTGCCCCAGCCCAGCCCTGGCCCAAGCCCTCAGCCCTGCCCCAGCCCAGGCCCCAGCCCAGACCCAGCCCAGCCCCAGCCCAGCCCCAGCCCTGCCCCAGCCCTGGCCCCAGCCCTGCCCCAGACCTGCCCCAGCCCCGGCCCCAGCCACGGCCACAGCTCTGCACCAGCGCTGCCCCAGCCCTGCCCCAGCCCCAGCCTAGCCTCCAGCCCAGCCCTGCTCCAGCCCCAGCCCATCCCCAGCCCAGCCCCAGACCTGCCCCGAGCCCAGCCCAAGCCCCGGCCCTAGCCCCCAGCCCAGTCCTGCCCCAGCCCCGAACCAGCCCCCAGCCCTGCACCATCCCCTACCCCACCCTGGCCTCAGCCCAGCCCCAGCTCTGCCCCAGCCCTGCCCCAGCCTAGCCACAGCTATGCCCCAGCCCTGCCCCCAGCCCAGCTCCAGCTCAGACCCTGTCCTGACCCAGCCCTACCCCCAGCCTAGCCCCAGCCCCATCCCTGGCACTGCTCCAGCCCTGCCCCAGCCCCGGCCCCAGACCCCAGCCCAGCCCCAGCTCAGCCCCCAGCCCCGCCCCCCAGCCCTGCCTCATCCCTGGCCCCAGCCCCCGCTCAGCCCCAGCCCAGCCCCGGCCCCAGCCGCAGCCCTGCCCCCATCCCCGCACAGCCCTGCCCGCAGCCCAGCCCCCAGCCGCGGCACCAGCCTCCAGCCCAGCCCCAGTCTAGCCCTGACCCTGCCCCAGTCCAGCCCCAGCACAGGCCCCAGCCCAGTACCCAGCCCAGCCCCAGCCCTGTCCCCAGCCCAGCCCCAGCTCAGCCCTAGCCCCAGCCCAGTCTCCAGCCCAGCCCTCAGCCCAGCCTCCAGCCTCAGCCCAGCCCCAGCCCAGCCCCAGCCCCAGCCCAGCCTCCAGCCCAGCCTCCAGCCCAGCCCCCAGCTCAGCCTCCAGCTCCAGCCCAGCTCCAGCCCAGCCCCAGCGCAGCCTCCAGCCCTACCCCAGACCCCAGCCCCAGCCCTAGCCCCAGGCCAACCTCCAGCCCCAGCCCAGGCCCAGCCCAGCCCCCAGCTCAGCCCCAGCCCAGCCCCAGCCTTAGTCCCAGCCCAGCCCAAACCCAGCCCTGCCCCAGCCCCCAGCCCAGCCTCCAGCCCCAGCCCAGCACCCAGCCCAGGCCCTGCCCAGCCCCAGCCTGGCCCCAGCCCTGCCTCAACCCAGCCCCCAGCCCTGCCTCAACCCAGCCCCCAGCCCAGCCTCCAGCCCCAGCCCAGCCCAGCTTCAGCCCCCCGCCCAGCCCTGCCTCCAGCCCCGCCCCAGCCCAGGCTCAGCCCTGCCCCAGCTCAGCCCCAGCCCAAGCCCCGGCCCCAGTCCCCAGCCCAGCCCCAGGCCTGGCCCAGCCCAGTCCCAGCCCTAGCCCAGTCCACAGCCCAGCCCCAGCGCAGCCTCTAGCCCAGCGCAGCCTCCAGCCCAGCCCTCAGCCCAGCCTCCAGCCTCAGCCCAGCCCCAGCCAAGCCCCAGCCCAGCCCCAGTCCCAGTGCAGCCTCCAGCCCTACCCTAGCACTCAGCCCCAGTCCTAGCCCCAGTCCAGCCTCCAGCCCCAGCCCAGCACCTAACCCAGGCCCAGCCCGGCCCCAGCCCTGCCTCAACCCAGCCCCCAGCCCAGCCCAGCCTCAGCCCCCAGCCCAGCCCCCAGCCCAGTCCCAACCGAGCCCCAGCTGAGCCCCAGCCCCAGCCAAGCCGTGCTTAGCCCTGCCCCTGCCCAGCCCCCAGCCCAGCCCCAGCCCACCCTCCAGACCCAGACCCAGCTCAGCCCTACCCCAGCGCCAGCCCAGCCCTGGCCCCAGCCCCAGCCCTGCCCCAGCCCTGGCCCCAGCTCTGCCCCAGACCTGCCCCCAGCCCCGGGCCCAGCCATGGCCACAGCTTTGCACCAGCCCTGCCCCAGCCCCAGCCCCAGCCCTGCCCCAGACTGCCCCAGACCAGGCCCAGCCCCGGACCCAGATCACAGCCCCGGCCCCAGCCCTGCCCCAGCCCTGCCCCAGCCCATCCCCAGCTCAGCCCCAGACCTGCCCCAGCCCCGGCCCCAGCCCCAGCCCTGGCCCCAGCCCTGCTCCAGACCCAGCCTAGCCTCTAGCCCAGCCCTGCTCCAGCCCCAGCCCATCCCCAGCCCAGCCCCAGCCCTGCCTCAGACCTGCCCCAGCCTAGCCACAGCTATGCCCCAGCCCTGTCCCCAGCCCAGCTCCAGCTCAGACCCTGTCCTGACCCAGCCCTACCCCCAGCCTAGCCCCAGCCCCATCCCTGGCACTGCCCCAGCCCTGCCCCAGCCCCAGCCCAGCCCCCAGCCCAGCCCTGCCCCAGCTCAGCCCCCAGCCCCGCCCCCAGCCCTGCCTCATCCCTGGCCCCAGCCCTTGCTCAGCCCCAGCCCAGTCCCGGCCCCGACCCCAGCCCTGCCCCCATCCCCGGCGCAGCCCTGCCCCCAGCCCAGCCCCAGTCTAGCCCTGACCCTGCCCCAGTCCAGCCCCAGCACAGGCCCCAGCCCAGTACCCAGCCCAGCCCCAGCCCAGTCTCCAGCCCAGCCCTCAGCCCAGCCTCCAGCCTCAGCCCAACCCCAGCCAAGCCCCAGCCCAGCCTCAAGCCCCAGCCCAGCTCCAACCCAGCCCCAGCGCAGCCTCCAGCCCAGCCCCAGCCCAAGCCCCGGCCCCAGTACCCAACCCAGCCCCAGGCCTGGCCCAGCCCAGTCCTAGTCCTAGCCCAGTCCACAGCCCAGCCCCAGCCCAGCCCTAGCCCCAGCGCAGCCTCCAGCCCAGCCCCAGCCCAGGCCCAGCCCAACCCCAGCCCCAGCCCTGCCCGAGCCCAGCCCCACCTCAGCCCCAGCCCAGCCCCCAGCCCAGCCCTGCCCCAGCTCCCAGCCCAGCCCCAACCCTGCCCCAACCCCTGCCCCAGCCCAGACTCCAGCCCCCAGCCCAGCCCCAGCCCCAGCCCCATTCCCGGCCCCAGTTCCCAGCCCTGCCCCCAGCCCAGCCCCCAGCCCAGCCCCAGCCCTGCCCGAGCCCAGCCCCACTCCCAGTCCCAGCCTAGCCCCCACCCCTGCCCCAGCCCCACCCCTGCCCCTAGCCCAGCCCCACCCCTGCTCCAGCCCCGGCCCCTGCTCAGCCCCAGCCCCAGCCCCAGCCCCAGCCCCAGCCCCAGCCCCAGCCCTGCCCCCAGCCCAGCCCCAGCCCAGGCCCAGCCCAACCCCAGCCCCAGCCCTGCCCGAGCCCAGCCCCAGCTCAGCCCCAGCCCAGCCCCCAGCTCAGCCCTGCCCCAGCTCCCAGCCCAGCCCCAACCCTGCCCCAACCCCTGCCCCAGCCCAGACTCCAGCCCCCAGCCCAGCCCCAGCCTCAGCCCCATTCCCGGCCCCAGTTCCCAGCCCTGCCCCCAGCCCAGCCCCAGCCCAGCCCAGCCCCCAGCCCAGCCCCAGCCCCAGCCCTGCCCAAGCCCAGCCCCAGTCCCAGCCCCAGCCTAGCCCCCAGCCCAGCCCGAGCCCAGCCCCATCCCAGCCCTAACCCAGCCCCAGCCCAGCCCCCTGCCCAGGCCCAAACCAGCCCCAGACAATACCCATCCCCAGCCCCAGGCCAGCCCTGCCCGAGCCCCATCCCAGCCCTGCCCCAGCACAGCCCCATCCAACTCACAGCCCAGCCTACAGCCCAGCCCCAGCCCTGCCCCAGCCCCAGCCCAGCCCCCTGCTCAGGTCCAACCCAGCCCCAGACCATACCCAGCCTCAGCACCATGCCAGCCCAGCCCAGCCCCAGCCCCGGCCCCAGCCCTGCCCCAGCCCCTGCCCCAGCCCAAGCCCAGCCCCAACCCAGCCCTAGCCCAGCCCCAGCCCTGCCCCAGCCCAGCCCCAGCCAAGCCCCAACCCAGCCCCAGCCCAGCCCCAGCCCAGCCTCAGCTCAGCCCCAGCCCAGCCCCCTGCCCAGCCCTGCCCCAGCCCCCAGACAAGCCCCAACCCTGCCCCAACCCCAGCCCCAGCCCAGACTCCAGCCCCCAGCCCAGCCCCACCCCTGTCCCACACCCCGCCTCAGCCCAGCCCCTGCTCAGCCCCAGCCCAGCCCCGGCCCCAGCCCCTGTCCCAGCTGTAATGGGTTGGGGCAGACCCCCCTCCACACCGCAGGGCAGAAACAACGACTCAGACAAAGGGATTGCAAAAGGGATGGAAAGTTGAAATAGGAAAACAATAAAAAACACCAATGAAAGCTTTACAGAGAACCACAAGCATTGTGACAAAGAGAGAGATCCCAGAACATGCCCAAGAACATCCCATCCCCACCTGGGGGCACACCCAAACCCCCCAGGGCTCTTTCCTCCCCCCCAACCCAGCCTTGGGCCTTGGCAGGCCCAAGGGAGGCAGCTCAAGCCATTTTACCTAGGCTGCAGCTGGGGAAGAAAGAGGAAGTGAAGACCCCGCATGGACATTTTATATGGGAGCAGGGCATTATGGGAAATGGAAGACCTACCTGTGACCACCCCCTGGGATGGGCCCACCCGTAGGGACCTCCCAGGTGTGGTCTGTGCAGTGGCATCCGGGCCTGCCCCAGTCCCAGTTCCAGCCCCGGCCCCAGGTCTGCCCCAGCCCAGCCCCAGCCCCAGCCCTGGCCCCAGCCCAGCCCCAGCAAAGCCCCAGCCCAATCCTGGCCCCAGTCCTGCCCCATCCCCGGCCCCAGCCCCAGCCCCAGGCCTGGTCCAGTCCAGCCCCTGCCCCAGCCCCAGCCCTTCCCCCAGAACAGCCCCAGCCCAGCACCCAGCCCAGCCCCAGTGCCAGCCCCAGCCCTGCCGAAGGTCTGCCCCAGACCCAGCCCAGCCCCAGCCCAGCCCCAGCCCTGCCCCAGCCCCGGCCCCAGCCCCCAGCTCCAACCCTGCCCCGGCCCTGCACCCAGCCCCAGCCCCGGCCCCAGCCCAGCCCCCAGATCAGCCCCAGCCGTGCCCTAGCACCCACCCCAGCCCTGTCCCAGCCCTGCCCCCAGCCCAGGCCCCAGCCCTGCCCCAGCCCTGACCGTAGACCCTGCCCCAGCTCAGCCCCAGCCCAGCCCTCGCCCTAGCCCCACCCCCTGCCCCAGCCCAGCCCCAGCCCAGCCCTGGCCCCAGCCATGCCCCAGCCCTGCCCCAGCTGAGCCACAGCCCAGCCCAGCCCCAGCCCAGCCTCCAGACCAGGCCCAGCACTGCCCCAGCCCCCGCCCCAGCCCCAGCGCCAGCCCCAGCTCAGCCCCGGAACCAGCCCTGTCTTAGCCCTGCCCCAGACCCTGGCCCCAGCCCAGCCTCAGTCCAGCCCCAGCCCTGCCCCTAGCCCCAGCCCCATCCTCCAGCCCCACCCCTGCCAGCAGCCCCATCCCCAGGCCCGGACCCAGACCTGGACCCAGCCCTGCCCCAGCCCTGCCCCAGCCCCCACCTCAGCCCTGCCCCTACCCTAGCCCCAGCCCCAGCCCTGCCCCACCTCTGGCCCAGCACCCAGCCCCAGCCTCAGCCTCAGCCCCAGCTCTGCCCCCAGCCCAGCCCCAGCCCCGGCCCCAGCTCCCAGCCCTGCCCCAGCCCCAGCCCAGCCTCCAGCCCAGCCCTGCCCTAGCCCCAGCTCAAACCCCAGACCCGGCCCCAGCCCCGGCCACAGCCCTGCCCCCAACCCCAACCGAGCCCCAGCCCCAGCCCCATCCCCCAGCCCAGCCCCAGCCCTGCTCCAGCCCCAGCCCAGCCTCTAGCCCAGCCCTGCTCCAGCCCCAGCTCAGCCCCAGCCCAGCCCCGGCCCCAGCCATGCCCCCAGCCAAGCCCCAGGCCTTCACCAGCCCCCGCCCCAGCCCCAGCTCAGCGCCAGCCTAGCCCCAGGAGAGGTTCAGCTCCTAGATCCTCCCAGCCACCAGCAGCAGCATCACCAAAGGGTTTCAGCTGCTGGCCTGGGGGACAGGGGAGGAAGCTGCAGGGCTTCAAGGGCTGCTCAGCAAGCTGGGGACAGAGTTTGTCTCAGGGGCTGCTGTGCCAGGCCGGGGGGGATGGTTTGAAAGCCAGAGAGAGAGAGCCAGAGTGGAGAGAAGGAGAAATGTTTGCCCCTGAGGGTGGTGAGAGCCTGTCCCAGGCTGCCCAGAGAGAGCTGGGGGCTGCCCCCATGCCTGGAAGCCTTCCATCTCAGGTTGCTTTAGGGCTCTGAGCAGCCTGCTCTGCCTTGGGATGTGTTGAGGAATGCCTTGAATTGCAGGGACATGGTTCTATGGACCAGTTGTTTGAACAGAGTGTGTAGGCCAGACTCCATCTTGTTGTTTACTGCTCACAGCTTAGCAGGTATGCTGATGCAGCAAGGCCACCACAGCCCTGTGACTGTGCTTGCAGTTTCTCATGAGATAGCACCATGTGAAATGTATGTGATACAAAGCATGTGTGAAACAAAGAACTACTGAGAAAGGAGGTTGTGAAGTTGCACGTAGGTCTAACCGCAAGCAGGCCGGATATTATGATGTAAGCCTGGATTAATAGCCAATAGAATAATGACACTTGTGCATATTTAGCTGAGATGCTTTAGAAGCCATGCTTTCAAGCAATAAATTTGAAGCTTAATTACCAATCATATTGATTGTCTGTTCAATGCTTCCCGCCCCGCCACAAATGGCGCCCGAACAGGGACCACTCTACGCCTGAAGAAAAGGGGACCCCCCTGCTCCTGAAGGACACCATCCTGGCCACAGTTCACTGTGACGCTTTTTCGGCCCTGCAGCAGCACAGGAGGTGAAAGAGCGAGAAAAAGAGGCTCCCCACCTTGGAGGCACTTACAGAAGTGCTCCAGCCGAGATACGCTGCCCAAACCCTCAGGAAAAGCTGCAAACAGCGCTGACGGGAAATATGGAGAGGCAAGCGGCGTGGGAGGGGTTAAAATGCTCTTTAGAAAAGCGGTGTGTTAAAGATATAGACCTTAGTAAGGAACTGCCAGGATGGTTTACTTATGGTACTGCTAAAGGGTCTTTCCAGTGCCCTAATAGTGTCTTTGAAGAAGGGGAATGGCGCAAGTTAGGAGATAAGCTTTGGGAAACAGTGTTGGATTGACCCACTGAATTTAGGGAGTGCAATGCTCAAGCAATGCTCAGCTGAGAGAAGGAAATGTTTTAGCCCTTGTAGGCCACAGACCTTGGGAAAAACTGCAACTGTGTAGAGAGAAAAAAGCCTTTAGCTAATTACCAATGGCCATTGTGACTCAGGAAGCCCCACAACTACCTGAGAATTAGAGCTGGGAAACATTGCGAGAGTCTTTTGTCTTCTCTCTGAACTTAGATAAGAGATGCTTGATCCTTTGCCGTTTGTCTATCACCTGCCTGGGCCTTGCCCAGCCATGTGTGTGCCCTGGTATTTTCTCGGCAGCCAATCACGAATCTGTAACTGTCGGATGGACACATTTAATTGCCAATCACTAGTTACTTTCGATTATGTTAGCCTATATAAAGGACATACTTTGTACAATCAAGTAGACACCTTGCTTGCATCAAGCTTTGTCTCCATCTCTCAATCTCGATACTAGATGAGGACAAAACCTCTAAGAAATTAGCAAAGCCATGGCGTACTGTCATGCATTGTTTGCAGCAAGATGCAGCTGAGCAAAAGGCAGCTGTAGCGGCACAATCGCGGTTAGCACCTCCTCCCCCGCCTCCGGGTGCTACGGGAGGGACGGATTACCCTATAGCACCAGCAATTCGCACAGTACAGCTAGCAGCTAGTTCTATGCCCGGTACTGCCTCACAGAGTGTCCCTGCACCATCAATGTCTCAGGCTGTTGAAGAATCCCCAGTCCCCTCAGCCCCTCCGTGTGAGAATTTTCCTCCACCACCTGAAGAAGCCTTAACTCAGGGCTCAAGCTGAAAAGGGCAAAGCTCTTCAGGGGTGTTGGAAATGGGTAAGGTGGGCGAAGGGAGACGGCAGTTTTGGCAAACTATGGCAAGGGAAGCCCTTAACGCTGGTGCTAGGGACGCCGCGGGAGTTCTCATGGACAGTGCCTTCCCGGTAATCTATACTCCGCTTCAAGGTGGAGGAATGCAGGCACAGCTGACAAATTCAGACTGGAAATGGCTTTCACAGTTACGACAAACGGTGAATGACTGTGGGCTTCACGGAGAGCCTGCTCGCCAAATGGTGAATTATTTGTGGAGTACTAATATTTTATTACCATCAGAGATTAAGACTGTTGTGAAACTTATTCTTACACAGTCTCAATGGATGTTATGGAATGCATATTGGCAATCAGTTTGTCAGGATATTGTAGCCGTTCAGAGGCAGCCTAATGATCCACTTTATGGAGTAACATTGGATGATTTAATGGGCATGGGTCATTTCCCATGCAGTCGAACATCGATCACAACAACTGCTATGATCATCTGGGATCAAACAGCATCACTCAGAAGAATGTACCACAGCATCATGTGAATTAGGATTGAATATTGAATATTGTGGTTGTTTGATAACTTTGTATTCTCTCTTGTTAACTACGTGTGCCTGAGAATGTAGACATCCTAGAGGATGCAGCTTCATCTTTACATTTTGCTCAGTAGAGATTACTAACAAAAAATAAAAAGGGGGGGGGGGGGGAAAGAGAGAATACCCCATAGCGAAAAATTAGCTCATGGCAACCCTAGAAATGCTGTAACCCTAGGGACATCAACCCTAGAAAGTGTTGTAACCCTAGAAACATCAACTTTGCAATGTGCTGTAACCCTCTCACCACAAGACACACGAACACGGCACAACTGTCATGAAAATGACAATCAGCAAACCTGCTTAGCACTGACCTCAACGACTGTCACGAGAAACCAAGATGTCAACAGAAAGCATCTAACTTATAACTGAGTGTCGTGACTGCTTAACTGTTGTGTGAGCATTAAGAGATCAGAATCACTAGGATGAGCCAAAACACATTATTCTGTGTAATTTTACATTGGGCAATGCAATGAAGCTCTTTTTGCTCTTGCTGTTTGCCTGTAAGTTTTCCGTCTGTGAAGCTAGAGCCTGGTCAGATCTACCTTTACAGATTAAAGAAATCTTGCTACCATTAAACAATTCATGATTTTTGACCATCCTAGAGAAAATAAAGATGCAACATAATCCTAAAGCAGATTGTAAGGATTGCATTTGTGCCTCATTCTCTGTGTGCAATGTGTTCAGGCATAATCAAGTCTTCTCTGTCAATAAGAGGAGTGAAATGTAAAGATCGGAACTGTTAAGATCTAAGTTCTTCTTTACGATGTTTGTTATCTTTGACCATGCATTATGCCAGCTCTGTAGAGCATTGTAACTAGTTCAACTTAAGCTTTGTGCCTAGTATGGGTTACATCAGTCTGTTAGACATGCTGCACTACAGAACTCTTGCTTTTGCTACACAGCTTTACTGCAAGAAGGGGGCCGCTTATTCGACCAATTTGATCAGCGGATTCCAACTTTATTGAGCATCAGACACATCTTATATACAGTTTGCTATAATTATGCCCACTTGGCAACATACTATTGGTTGCTCTCTAAAAGGTTACATCATTGTTTTCACAACTCTGTGGAATTCTTCTATCCGGCCTAATTGCTCTCTTTCCCAGATCTCGCCTCCTCCCTATCTTGCTTGCCTCCCATCTCAGGGGCAGCTGGGTTTCAGCATACCAAGCAATCAGCACTTTCTCACATCTCCTACTCTGCCACTATATTATCAACAGAGAATTCTTCAAGGCCTGAATTGCACAGGTGTTCCTGGGACCCATGTCCCCTCTTGCCCAACAACAGGGGCTGGGCTGGGGAATGGGTTTAGCTGGGGCTGAGCTGGGGCAGGGCTGGGACTGGGCTGGGGCTGGTATGGACTAGGGCTGGGCTGGACTAGGGCTGGGGCAGGGCTGGGACTGAGCTGGGCTGGGGTTCAGCTGGGGCTGCGGTGGGCCTGGGCTGGGGCAAAGCTGAGGCAGAAATGGGGGTGGGCTGGGCTGGGGCAGGACTGGGACTGGGCTGGGGCTGGGCTGGGGCTGGGCTGGTGTTGAGCTGGGGCTGGGCTGGGGCTGGGTTGGGTTAGGGTTAGGGTGCTGGGCTGGGGCTGTGCTGGGGCTGGGGGAGCACTGGGGCAGGGCTGGGTCAAGGTTTGGGTCTGGGGCCAGGGTCGGGCTGGGGCAAGGTTGGAGGTTGGGCATGGTAGGAGGCTGGGGCCGGAGCTGGGTCCAGGGATGGAGCCAGGGCTGGAGGCTGGGCTGGGGCTGGGGCAGGGGTAGGGCTGGGCTGGGGGCTGGGCTGGGCTAGGACTGGGGCTGGGCTGGGGGCTGGGGCAGGGGTAGGGCTGGGCTGGGGGCTGGGCTGGGCTAGGACTGGGGCTGGGCTGGGGTTGGGTTGGGCTGGGCTGGGGTTGAGCTGGGGCTGGGTTGGGGCTGGACTCGGGCTGGGCTGGGGGCAGGGCTGGAGGTGGGGCTGGGCTTGGGCTGAGCTGGGGGCTACGCTGGGTCTGGGCTGGGGGCTGGGCTGGGGCTGGTGCTGGGCTGGGACTGGGTTAGGGCTGGGTCTGTGCTGAGACTGGGCTGGGGCTGGGCTGGTCTGAGGCTGAGCTGGGGCAGGGCTGGGGCTGGGCTGGGCTGGGCTGGGGCTGCATCAGGCTGGGCTGGGGGTGGGTCTGGGCTTGGGCTGAGCTGGGGGCAGGTGTGGGACTGGGCTGGGCTGGGCTGGGGCTGGGCTGGGGCTGGGTTGCGACAGGGCTGGGGCTGTGCAGGGACTGGGCTGGGGCTGGTGGCTGGGGTATGTATGGGGCTGGGGCTGGGCTGGGGCTAGGGGCTGGGCTGGGCTGGCACTGGTCTGGGGCAGGTCTGTGCTGGGGCTGGGCTGGGGCTGGGCTGAGCTAGGCACAGGGCTGGGGCAGGGCTGGGGCTGGGTTGGGGCTGAGCTGGGACTGGGCTGGGGCTGGGGCAGGGCTGGGCTGGGGCTGGGGCTGGGCTGTTGTTTAGCTGGGGCTGGGGCCAAGGCTGAGGGCTGGGCTGGGCTGGGCTGGGCTGGGCTGGGCTGGGCTGGGGCTGGGGCAGGGCTGGGCTGGGCTGGGGCTGTGGCTGGGGCTGGGCTGGGCTGGGGCCGGGGCAGGGCTGGGCTGGGCTGGGGCTGTGGCAGGGCTGTGGCAGGGCTGTGGCTGGGCTGGGTGCTGGAGCCAGGGCTGGGGCTGGGGGAAGGGCTGGGGCCGGGGCTGGGGCTGGGCTGGGCTGTGGCTGGAGCAGGGCAAGGACTGGGGCTGGGGGCAGGGGCTGGTTCTGGCCTGGGGCTGAGTTGGTGGTGGGCTGTGGGCTGGGGTTAGGCTGGGGATGGGGTGGGACAGGGGTAGGTCTGGGGCAGGGCTGGGATAGGGCCGGGGCTGTGGCCCGCGATGGAGCAGGGTTGGGGCAAGTCTGGGGCCGGGACTAGGGGCTGGGAAGGGATGGGGTTGGGGCAGGGCTGGGGCAGGGCTGGGGCAGGGCTGGGGGCTGAGGCCAGGGCTACGACCGGGGCTGGGGCAGGGCTGCTGCTGGGCTGGGGCTGGGCTGGGGGCTGGGGGCTGGGGCCAAGGCTGTGGCTTTGGAAGGGCTGGAGCCGGGGCGGGGGGCTGGGGCTGGGCTGGGGCTGGGTGCTGGGGCCCGGGCTGGGGCTGGGCTGCAGCTGAGCTGGGGCTGGGCTGGGGCTGGGTCTGGGCTGGGGCTGGACTGGAGCTGAGCTGGGGCTGGACTGGAGCTGAGCTGGGGCTGGGCTGGGGCTGGGCTGGGGCTGGGGCTGGGCCTAAGCTGCAGCTGGGCTGGGGCTGGGGCTGGGCTGGGGCTGGACTGGAGCTGAGCTGGGGCTGGGTCTGGGTCTGGGTCTGGGCCTAAGCTGCAGCTGGGCTGGGGCTGGGGCTATATGTTGGGGCTGAGGCTGGGGCTGGGGCAGGGCTGGGGCAGGGTGGGGCTGGGTTGGGGCCTGGGGCTGGGGCAGGGCTGGGGCTCGACTGGGGCTGGGGGCTCGGGCAGGGCTGGGGATGGGCTGGGGCTGGGCTGGGGCTGGGCTGGGGCTGGGGTGGGGCTGGGTTGGGGCAGCTCTTGGACTGGGTTGGGGCTGGGTTGGATCTGGGTTGGGGCAGGGCTGGGGCGGGGCTGGGGCTGGGGCAGGGTTGGGCTGGAGGCTGGACTGGGGCTGGGTGCAGGTCTGGGGCAGGGCTGGGGCCAGGGCTGTGGCCAGGGCTGGGGCTGAGCTGGGGCGGAGCAGGGGATGAGCAGGGGCTGGGCTGGAGCAGGGCTTGGGCTTGGGCTGGGCTGGGGCTGGGTTGGGGCTTGGCTGGGGCTGGGCTGGGCTGGGGCAGGGCTGGGGCTGGGTTGGGGCCTGGGCTCGGGGCTGTGTTGGGCCTGTGCAGGGTGCTGGGCTGGGGGCTGGGCTGGGGCTAGACTGGAGCTGGGCTGGATCCAGGGCAGGGCTGGGGCCGGAGCTGGGGCTGGGGCTAAGGCTGGGGCCTGGGCTGGAGCAGGGGCTGGGGCAGGCCTGGGGCACGGCTGGGACTGGGCTGGGGGCTGGGATGGGGGCTGGGATGGGGCTGGGCAGGGCTGGGGCAGAGCTATGGCCAGGGCTGGAGGCAGGGCTGGGGCTGGGCTGGAGCTGGGCTGGGGGCTGGGCTGGGCTAGGACTGGGGCTGGGCTGGGGCTGGGCTGGGTCAGGGCTGGTGCTGGGGCAGGGCTGGGGCTGGGCTGGGACTGGGCTGTGGACTGGGATCGGGGCTGGTGCCAGGGCTGGGGCAGGGCTGGGGCTCGACTGGGGCTGGGGGCTCGGGCAGGGCTGGGGATGGGCTGGGGCTGGGCTGGGGCTGAGGCTGGGCTCGGGCTGGGGCTGGGCAGGGACTGGAGCAGGGCTGGGATAGGGCTGGGACCGAGGCTGGGGCAGGGCTGGAGCTGGGCTGTGGCTGGGCTGGGGCAGGGCTGGGGCTGCGGCAGGGCTGGGCTGGGGCTGGGGCTGGGCTGTTGTTTAGCTGGGGCTGGGGCCAAGGCTGAGGGCTGGGCTGGGCTGGGCTGGGCTAGGGCTGGGGCAGGGCTGGGCTGGGCTGGGGCAGGGCTGGGCTGGGCTGGGCTGGGGCTGGGCTGGGGCTGTGGCAGGGCTGTGGCTGGGCTGGGTGCTGGAGCCAGGGCTGGGGCTGGGGGAAGGGCTGGGGCCGGGGCTGGGGCTGGGCTGGGCTGTGGCTGGAGCAGGGCAAGGACTGGGGCTGGGGGCTGGGGCTGGTTCTGGCCTGGGGCTGAGCTGGTGGTGGGCTGTGGGCTGGGGTTAGGCTGGGGCTGGGGTGGGACAGGGGCAGGACTGGGGCAGGGCTGGGATAGGGCCGGGGCTGTGGCCCGCGATGGAGCAGGGTTGGGGCAAGTCTGGGGCCAGGACTAGGGGCTGGGAAGGGATGGGGTTGGGGCAGGGCTGGGGCAGGGCTGGGGCAGGGCTGGGGGCTGAGGCCAGGGCTACGACCGGGGCTGGGGCAGGGCTGCTGCTGGGCTGGGGCTGGGCTGGGGGCTGGGGCCAAGGCTGTGGCTTTGGAAGGGCTGGAGCCGGGGCGGGGGGGCTGGGGCTGGGCTGGGGCTGGGTGCTGGGGCCCGGGCTGGGGCTGGGCTGCAGCTGAGCTGGGGCTGGGCTGGGGCTGGGGCTGGGTCTGGGCTGGGGCTGGACTGGAGCTGAGCTGGGGCTGGGCTGGGTCTGGGTCTGGGTCTGGGTCTGGGCCTAAGCTGCAGCTGGGCTGGGGCTGGGGCTGGGCTGGGGCTGGACTGGAGCTGAGCTGGGGCTGGGCTGGGGCTGGGTCTGGGTCTGGGCCTAAGCTGCAGCTGGGCTGGGGCTGGGGCTATATGTTGGGGCTGAGGCTGGGGCTGGGGCAGGGCTGGGGCAGGGTGGGGCTGGGTTGGGGCCTGGGGCTGGGGCTGGGGCAGGGCTGGGGCTCGACTGGGGCTGGGGGCTCGGGCAGGGCTGGGGATGGGCTGGGGCTGGGCTGGGGCTGAGGCTGGGCTCGGGCTGGGGCTGGGCAGGGACTGGGGCAGGGCTGGGATAGGGCTGGGACCGAGGCTGGGGCGGGGCTGGAGCTGGGCTGTGGCTGGGCTGGGGCAGGGACTGGGGATGGGGCTGGGGCTGTGGCAGGGCTGGGCTGGAGGCTGGGCTGGAGGCTGGTCTCGGTCTGGGACAGGGCTGGGGCTGGGGTGGGGCTGGGTTGGGGCAGGTCTTGGACTGGGTTGGGGCTGGGTTGGATCTGGGTTGGGGCAGGGCTGGGGCGGGGCTGGGGCTGGGGCAGGGTTGGGCTGGAGGCTGGGCTGGGGCTGGGTGCAGGTCTGGGGCAGGGCTGGGGCCAGGGCTGGGGCCAGGGCTGGGGCTGAGCTGGGGCTGAGCAGGGGCTGGGCTGGGGCTGGGCTGGAGCAGGGCTTGGGCTTGGGCTGGGCTGGGGCTGGGTTGGGGCTTGGCTGGGGCTGGGCTGGGCTGGGGCAGGGCTGGGGCTGGGTTGGGGCCTGGGCTCGGGGCTGGGTTGGGCCTGTGCAGGGTGCTGGGCTGGGGGCTGGGCTGGGGCTAGGCTGGAGCTGGGCTGGATCCAGGGCAGGGCTGGGGCCGGAGCTGGGGCTGAGGCTAAGGCTTGGGCCTGGGCTGGCGAGTGCGCTGGGCTGGAGCAGGGGCTGGGGCAGGCCTGGGGCACGGCTGGGACTGGGCTGGGGGCTCGGCTGGGGGCTGGGATGGGGCTGGGCAGGGCTGGGGCAGAGCTATGGCCAGGGCTGGAGGCAGGGCTGGGGCTGGGCTGGAGCTGGGCTGGGGGCTGGGCTGGGCTAGGACTGGGGCTGGGCTGGGCTGAGGCTGATCTGGGGCTGGGCTTGGGCTGGGCTGGGGCTGAGCTGGGGCTGGGCTGGGGTTGAGCTGGGGCTGGGCTGGGCTGGGGCTGCATGGAGCTGGTCTGGGGCTGGACTGGGGCTGGGCTGGAGGCGAGGCTGGGCTTGGGCTGAGCTGGGGTCAGGGCTGGGGCTGGGCTGGGGCTGGGGGCAGGGCTGGAGGTGGGGTTGGGCTTGGGCTGAGCTGGGGTCAGGGCTGGGGCTGGGCTGGGGCTGGGGGCAGGGCTGGAGGTGGGGTTGGGCTTGGGCTGAGCTGGGGGCAGGTCTGGGACTGGGCTGGGACTGGGCTGGGGCTGGGGGCTGGGGTATGTATGGTGCTGAGGCTATGCTGGGGCTGGGGCTGGGCTGCGGCAGGGCTGAAGCTGGGCTCGGGGCTGGTGTTGGGGCAGGGCTGTGCTGGGATGGGCTGGGGCAGGAGGCTAGGGTAGGTCTGGGGTGGGGCTGAAGTTGGGCTGGGGCTGAGCTGGGCTGGAGTTCAGCTGGGGCTGTGCTGGCCCTGGCCCGGGGCAAGGCTGAGGCTGAGCTGGGGGTGGGCTGGGCTGGGCTGGGGCTGGGGCTGGGCTGGGGGCTCGGGCTGGCCTGGGCTGGGCGGAGGCTGCATGGGGCTGGGCTGCAGCTGAATGGGCCTGGGCTGGGCTGGGGCAGAGCTATGGCCAGAGCTGGAGGGAGGGCTGGGGCTGGCTGGGGCAGGGCTGTGGCTGGGGCTGGGGGCAGGGCTAGAGCTGGGCTGGGGGCTGGGCTGGGCTAGGACTGGGGCTGAGCTGGGGCTGGGCTGGGGGCTCGGGCTGGGCTGGGGCTGGGCTGGGGTTGAGCTGGAGCTGGGCTGGGGTTGAGCTGGGGGTGGGTTGGGGCTGGCATGGGCTGGGCTGGGGCTGCATGGGGCTGGGATGGGGCTGGGCTGGGCTGAGGCTGAGCTGGGGCAGGGCTGGGGCTGGACTGGGGGCTGGGCTGAGGGCTCGGGCTGGGCTGGGGCTGGGCTGGGGCTGGGCTGGGGGCTGGGGCTGGGGCAGGGCTAGAGCTGGGCTGGGGGCTGGGCTGGGCTAGGACTGGGGCTGGGCTGGGGCTGGGTTTGGGGTTGAGCTGGAGCTGGGCTGGGGTTGAGCTGGGGGTGGGCTGGGGGCTGGGGCTGGGGCAGGGCTAGAGCTGGGCTGGGGGCTGGGCTGGGCTAGGACTGGGGCTGGGCTGGGGCTGGGTTTGGGGTTGAGCTGGAGCTGGGCTGGGGTTGAGCTGGGGGTGGGTTGGGGCTGGCCTGGGCTGGCGTGGGCTGGGCTGGGGCTGCATGGGGCTGGGCTGGGGCTGGGCTGGGGCTGGGCTGGGCTGGGCTGGGCTGGGCTGATGCTGCATCAGGCTGGGCTGGGGGTGGGTCTGGGCTTGGGCTGAGCTGGGGGCAGGGCTGGGGCTGAGCTGGGCTGGGCTGGGGCTGGGTTGCGACAGGGCTGGGGCTGTGCAGGGACTGGGCTGGGGCTGGGGGCTGGGGCTGGGGCTGGGCTGAGCTAGGCACAGGGCTGGGGCTGGGCTGGGGCTGGGTTGGGGCTGAGCTGGGACTGGGCTGGGGCTGGGGCAGGGCTGGTCTGGGGCTGGGCTGTTGTTTAGCTGGGGCTGGGGCCAAGGCTGAGGGCTGGGCTGGGCTGGGCCTGGGCTGGGCTGGACTGGGGCTGGGGCAGGGCTTGGCTGGGCTGGGGCTGGGGCAGGGCTGGGGCCGGAACTGGGGCTGGGGCTGGGGCCAGGGCTGGGGGCTGGGCTGGGGAATGGGCTTGGCTGGGGCTGGGGCTGAGCTGGGGCAGGGCTGGGACTTGGCTGGGGCTGTTCTGCACTGGGGCTGGGGCAGGGCTGGGGCTGTGCTGGGGCTGTGCTTGGGCTCGGCCAGGGCTGGGCTGGGGTTGGGGCTTGGCTGGGGCTGGGCTGGGGCTGGGCTGGGGCTGGGCTGAGGCTAGGGCAGGGCTGGGGCCAGAACTGGGGCCAGGGCTGGGGCCAAGGCTGGGGCCTGGGCTGGGGAATGGGCTGGGCTGGAGCATGGGCTGGGGCTTGGGGCTGGGGCAGGGCTGGGGCTGGGCTGGGGCTGGGTCTGGGCTGGGGCTTGGGAATGGGGCAAGGCTGAGTGTAGGGCTGGGGCTGGGGCAGGGCTGGGCTGGAGGCTGGGCTGGGGCTGGGCTGGGGCTGGGCTGGCGCTGGGACAGGGCTGGGGGCAGGGCTGTGGCTGGGCTGGGACTGGGACAGGGCTGGGCTGGAGGTTGGGCTGGGACTGGGGCTGGGACTGGGGCTGGGCTGGGGCTGGGCTGAGGCTAGGGCAGGGCTGGGGCCAGAACTGGGGCCAGGGCTGGGGCCAAGGCTGGGGCCTGGGCTGGGGAATGGGCTGGGCTGGAGCATGGGCTGGGGCTTGGGGCTGGGGCAGGGGCAGGGCTGGGGCTGGGCTGGGGCTGGGTCTGGGCTGGGGCTTGGGAATGGGGCAAGGCTGAGGGTAGGGCTGGGGCTGGGGCAGGGCTGGGCTGGAGGCTGGGCTGGGGCTGGGCTGGGGCTGGGCTGGCGCTGGGACAGGGCTGGGGGCAGGGCTGTGGCTGGGCTGGGACTGGGACAGGGCTGGGCTGGAGGCTGGGCTGGGACTGGGGCTGGGACTGGGGCTGGGCTGGGGCTGGGCTGGGGCTGTGGCAGGGCTGGGGCCAGAACTGGGGCCAGGGCTGGGGCCAAGGCTGGGGCCTGGGCTGGGCCCTGGGCTGGGCTGGAACATGGGCTGTGGCTTGGGGCTGGGGCAGGGCTGGGGCAGGTCTGGGACTGGGGCTGGTGCAAGGGTGGGGTCTGGGCTGGGCCTGGGGCAGGGCTTGGACCGGGGCTGGGGGCTGGAGCTGGGGCTGCGGATGGGGGCTGGGGCTGGGGCAGGGCTGAGGTGGGGCTGGGTCTGGGCGGTGGGCTGGAGCCGGGGCTGGGTCTGGGGGAAGGGATTGGGCCGGGGCTGGGGCTGGGGCAGGGCTGGGGCCAGGGCTGGGGTCTGGGGCTGGGGCTGAGCTGGGGCAGGGCTGGGGCCTGGGGTTGGGGAAGGTCTGGGCAGGGATAGGCTGGGGCAGGAGGCTAGGGTAGGTCTGGGGCTGGGGCTGGGGTTGGGCTGGGGCTAGGGGCTGGGCTGGGGCAGGGCTGGGGCTGAGCTGGGCTGGGGTTCAGCTGGGGCTGGGCTGGGCCTGGGCTGGGGCAAGGGTGGGGCAGAGCTGGGGGTGGGCTGGGCTGGGGCTGGGCTGGAGCAGGCCTGGGGCTGGGACAGGGCTGAGGCAGGGCTGGGGCTGGGGCAGGGCTTGGGCTGGGCTGAGGCTGGGGCAGGGCTGAGGCTGGGCTGGGGCTGGGGCTGAGCTTGGGCTGGGCTGGGGGCTGGGGCAGGGCCGAGGCAGGGCTGGGCTGTGGCTGGAGGCTGTGCTGGGGGCTGGGCTAGAGGCTGGGCTGGGGCTAGGGCTGGGCTGGGCTGGGGCTGGGGCAGGGCTGGGTCAGGGCTGGGCTGGGGACTAGGGCACTGCTGGGCTGGGGCTGGGGTGATGCCTGGGCTGGGGCAGGGCTGGGTTGGTGTTGGGGTTGGGCTGGGGCTGGGCTGGGGCTGGAGGTTGGGCTGGGACTGGGGCAGGGCTGGGGAGGGCTGGGGGCTGGGGCAGGGCTGGGACTGGGCTGGGACTGGGCTGGGCTGGACTGGGGCTGAAGCAGGGCTTGGCTGGGCTGGGGCTGGCTGGGGCTGGGCTGGGGGCTGGGGCTGGCGCAGGGCTAGAGCTGGGCTGGGGGCTGGGCTGGGCTAGGACTGGGGCTGGGCTGGGGCTGGGCTGGGGTTGAGCTGGAGCTGGGCTGGGGTTGAGCTGGGGGTGGGTTGGGGCTGGGCTGGGCTGGCGTGGGATGGGCTGGGGCTGCATGGGGCTGGGCTGGGGCTGGGCTGGGGCTGGGCTGGAGGCGAGGCTGGGCTTGGGCTGAGCTGGGGTCAGGGCTGGGGCTGGGCTGGGGCTGGGGGCAGGGCTGGAGGTGGGGTTGGGCTTGGGCTGAGCTGGGGGCAGGTCTGGGACTGGGCTGGGGCTGGGGGCAGGGCTGGAGGTGGGGTTGGGCTTGGGCTGAGCTGGGGGCAGGTCTGGGACTGGGCTGGGACTGGGCTGGGGCTGGGGGCTGGGGTATGTATGGTGCTGAGGCTATGCTGGGGCTGGGGCTGGGCTGCGGCAGGGCTGAAGCTGGGCTCGGGGCTGGTGTTGGGGCAGGGCTGTGCTGGGATGGGCTGGGGCAGGAGGCTAGGGTAGGTCTGGGGTGGGGCTGAAGTTGGGCTGGGGCTGAGCTGGGCTGGAGTTCAGCTGGGGCTGTGCTGGCCCTGGCCCGGGGCAAGGCTGAGGCTGAGCTGGGGGTGGGCTGGGCTGGGGCTGGGGCTGGGCTGGGGGCTGGGGCTGGGGCAGGGCTAGAGCTGGGCTGGGGGCTGGGCTGGGCTAGGACTGGGGCTGGGCTGGGGCTGGGTTTGGGGTTGAGCTGGAGCTGGGCTGGGGTTGAGCTGGGGGTGGGTTGGGGCTGGCCTGGGCTGGCGTGGGCTGGGCTGGGGCTGCATGGGGCTGGGCTGGGGCTGGGCTGGGGCTGGGCTGGGCTGAGGCTGAGTTGGGGCAGGGCTGGGGCTGGACTGGGCTGGACTGGGGCTGGGGCTGGGCTGGGCTGGGCTGGGGTTGATCTGGGGCTGGAGGCTGGGCTGGGGGCTGGGACAGGGCTGGGGCTGGGCTTGGACTGAGCTGGGAGCAAGACTGCGGACAGAGCTTGGGGCTCGGCTGGGCCTGGGCCTGGGGTTGGGGTTGGGCTGGGGCAGGGTTGGGGCGTGGGCAGGGGGCTGGGCTGGGTGCAGGTCTGGGGCTGGGCTGGGGTTGAGCTGGAGATGGGCTGGGCTGGGGCTGGGCTGGGGCTGGGCTGGGGCAGGGCTGGAACTGAGTTGGGTTGGGGTTGAGCTGGAGCTGGGCTGGGGTTGAGCTGGGGGTGGGTTGGGGCTGGCCTGGGCTGGCGTGGGCTGGGCTGGGGCTGCATGGGGCTGGGCTGGGGCTGGGCTGGGGCTGGGCTGGGCTGAGGCTGAGTTGGGGCAGGGCTGGGGCTGGACTGGGCTGGACTGGGGCTGGGGCTGGGCTGGGCTGGGCTGGGGTTGATCTGGGGCTGGAGGCTGGGCTGGGGGCTGGGACAGGGCTGGGGCTGGGCTTGGACTGAGCTGGGAGCAAGACTGCGGACAGAGCTTGGGGCTCGGCTGGGCCTGGGCCTGGGGTTGGGGTTGGGCTGGGGCAGGGTTGGGGCGTGGGCAGGGGGCTGGGCTGGGTGCAGGTCTGGGGCTGGGCTGGGGTTGAGCTGGAGATGGGCTGGGCTGGGGCTGGGCTGGGGCTGGGCTGGGGCAGGGCTGGAACTGAGTTGGGTTGGGGTTCAGCTGGGGCTGGGCTGGGCTGGGCCTGGCCTGGGGCTGGGCTGGGGTTGATCTGGGCTAGGGTTCAGCTGGGGCTGGACTGGGCCTGGGCTGGGGCAAGGCTGGGCCAGAGTTGGGGCTGGGGCAGGGCTGGGCTGGGGCAGAACTGGGGCTGGGGCAGGGCTGGGCCTGGGGTTGGGGCTGGGCTGGGGCAGGGCAGGGGTTGGGCTGGGGTGGGATAGGGGTTGGGGCAGGGCTGGGGCTGGGGCAGGGCTGGGCTGGGTGCAGGGCTGGGGCTGGGCTGGGGATGGGCAGGGGGCTGGGCTGGGGCTGGAGGTTGGGCTGGGGCTGGGTTTGGACTGGGCTGGGGCAGGGTCAGGGCTGGGCTGGGGCTGGGCTGGGCTTGGGGTTGGGCTGGGCTGGGGTTGGGCTGGGCTGGGCTAGGGTTGAGCTGGGGCTAGGCTGGTCTGGGGCTGCATGGGGCTGGGCTTGGGCTGGGCTGGGGCTGGGCTGAGGCTGGGCTGGGCTGAGGCTGCATGGGGCTGGGCTTGGGCTGGGCTGGGGCTGAGCTGGGGCTGGGTTGGGCTCAGCTGGGGCTGGGGCTGGGCTTGGACTGAGCTGGGGGCAGGGCTGGGGGCTGAGCTTGAGCTGGGCTGGGCCTGGGCCTCGGGTTGAAGTGGGCTGGGGCAAGGCAGGGATAGGGCTGGGGCCGGGGCTAGGGGCTAGGGAAGGGCTGGAGGTGGGTCTGGGCTTGGGCTGAGCTGGGGGCAGGGCTGGGGCTGGGCTGGGACTGGGCTTGGGCTGAACTGGGGGCAGGGCTGGGACTGGGCTGGGACTGGGCTGGGGCTGGGCTGGGGCTGGGCTGGGCTGAGGGTGAGCTGGGGCTGGGCTGGGCCTAGGCTGCGGCAAGGCTGGGGCTGAGCTGGGGGCAGGGCTGGGGCTGAGCTGGGGGCTGGGCAGGGGGCTGGGCTGGGGCTGGGCAGGGGGCTGGGCTGGGGCTGGAGGCTGGGCTGGGGCTGGGTTTGGGCTGGGCTGGGGCTGGGGCAGGGTCAGGGCTGGGCTGGGGCTGGTCTGGTCTTGGGGCTCCGCTGGGGCTGAGCTGGGCTGGGCTTAGCTGGGGCTGCATGGGGCTGGGCTGGGGCTGGGCTGGAGCTGGGCTGGGCTGGGGTTGAGCTGGGGATGGGCTGGGCTGGGGCTGCATGGGGCTGGGCAGGGGCTGGGCTGGGCCTGGGTTGTGGCTGTGTTGGGACAGGGCTGGGGCTGTGCTGGGGCTGGGCTGGGGCTGGGGCTGGGTTGCGGCAGGCCTGAAGCTGGGCCGGGGCTGGGGGCTGGGGCAGGGCTTGGCAGGGATGGGCTGGGTCAGGAGGCTAGGGTAGGTCGGGGGCTGGGGCTGGGGCTGGGGCTGAGCTAGGTGCAGGGCTGGGGCTGGGGGCTGGGGCAGGGGTGGAGACTGGGCTGGGGCTGCACAGGGGCTGGGCTGGGGCTGGGCTGGGGCAGGGCTGGGGCTGGGCTGGGGCTGAGCTGGGGCTGGGCTGGGCTTGGGCTGAGCTAGGCGCAGAGCTGGTGCTGGGGGCTGGGGCAGGGCTGGGGGCTGGGCTGGGGCTGGGCTAGGGCAGGGCTGGAGGCTGGGCTGGGGGCTGGGGCAGGGCTAGGACTGGGGCTGAGCTGGGGCTGGGCTGGGCTGGGGCTGGGGCTGGGCTGGGGCTGCATGGGTCTGGGCTGGGGTGGGCTGGGGCTGGGGCTGGGCTGGGCTGGAGTTCAGCTGGGGCTGGGCTGGGCTGTGCTGGGGCTGGGCTGGGCTGGGCTGGGGCTGTGCCTGGGCTGGGGGCTGGGCTAGGGCAGGGCTGGGGCAGGGCTAGGAAGGGGATGGGGCAGGGCTGTGGCTGGGCTGTGGCTGGGCTGGGCTGGGGCTGCATGGGGCTGGGCTGGGCTGGGCTGGGGTTGAGGCTGGGCTGGGTTGGGGTTGAGCTGGGGCTGGGCTGGGCTGGGGCTGCATGGTGCTGAGCTGGGGCAGGGCTGGGCAGGGATGGGCTGGGGCAGGAGGCTAGGGTAGATCTTGGGCTGGGGCTGGGCCTGATCTGGGCTGGAGTTCAGCTGGGGCTGGGGTGGGCCTGGGCTGGGGCAAGGCTGGGGCTCAGCTGGGCTGGGGCAGGACTGGGGCTGGGCTGGGCTGGGGCTGGGGTGCAGCTGAGCTGGGGCTGGGCTGGAGCAGGGCTTGGGCTTCGTCTAGGCGGGGGCTGGGTTGGGGCTTGGATGGGGCTGGGCTGGGCTGGAGCTGGGTTGGGGCCTGGGCTGGGGGCTGGGTTGGGCCTGTGCAGGGTGCTGGGCTGGGGGCTGGGCTGCGGCTGGGCTGGGGCTGGGGCTGGGTCCAGCGCAGGGCTGGGGCCGGAGCTGGGGCTGGGGCCAAGGCTGGGGCCTGGGCTGGGGAATGGGCTGGGCTGGAGCAGGGGCTGGGGCAGGCCTGGGGCAGGGCTGGGACTGGGCTGGGGCTGGGCTGGGGGCTGGGCTGGGCTAGGGCTGGGGCTGAGCTGGGGCTGGGCTGGGGCTGGGCTGGGGCTGGGCTGGGCTGAGGCTGAGCTGGGGCTGGGGTGGGGCTGGGCTTGGACTGGGGCTGAGCTGGGGCTGGGCTGGGGCTGAGCTGGGGCTGGGCTGGGGCTGTGTTGGCGCTGGGCTGGGCTGGGGCTGAGCTGGGGCTGTGCTGGGGCTGAGCTGGGGCTGGGCTGGGGCTGAGCTGGGGCTGGGCTGGGCTTGGCTGGGATTGAGCTGGGGCTGGGCTGGGCTGGGGCTGCATGGGGCTGGTCTGGGGCTAGGCTGGGACTGGGCTGGGGGCTGGGCTGGAGGTGGGACTGGGCTTGGGCTGAGCTGTGGGCAGGGCTGTGGCTGTGCTGGGGCTGGGGGCTGGGCTGGAGGTGGGGCTGGGCTTGGGCTGAGCTGGGGGCAGGGCTGGGGCTGTGCTGGGACTGGCCTGGGGCTGGGGGCTAGGCTGCGGCAGGGCTGAAGCTGGGCTGGGCTAGGACTGGGGCTGAGCTGGAGCTGGGCTCGGGCTGAGCTGGGGGCAGGGCTGGGGCTGGGCTGGGACTGGCCTGGGGCTGGGGGCTGGGCTGGGGCAGGGCTGGGGCTGAGCTGGGGCAGGGCTTGGGCTGGGCTGGGACTGGGCTGGAGCTGGAGGTTGGGCTGGGGCTGG
Source organism: Melanerpes formicivorus (assembly GCF_026170545.1). Lineage (NCBI taxonomy): Eukaryota > Metazoa > Chordata > Aves > Piciformes > Picidae > Melanerpes > Melanerpes formicivorus. The sequence continues at coordinate 137,326 of NW_027142762.1, read as the reverse complement.
GTTTGGGCTGGGGCTGCGCTGGGCTTGGGGCTGGGCTGGGGCTGGGCTGGGCTGGGGCTGCATGGGGCTGGGCTGGGGCTGGGCTGGGGCTGGGCTGGGCTGAGGCTGAGCTGGGCCTGGGCTGGGGCTGGGCTGGGGCTGCATGGGGCTGGGCTGGGGCTGGGCTGGGGCTGGGCTGGGGCTGAGCTGGGACTGGGCTGGGCTGGGGCTGCATGGGGCTGGGCTGGGGCTGGGCTGGGCCTGGGTTGGGGCTGGGGCTGCATGGGGCTGGGCTGGGGCTGGGCTGGGCCTGGGTTGGGGCTGGGGTTGGCTGGGTTGGGGCTGCATGGGGCTGTGCTGGGGCTGGGCTGGAGGTGGGGCTGGGGGCAGGACTGGGGCTGGGCTGGGGGCTGGGGCAGGGCTGGAGCTGGGCAGGGGGCTGGGCTGGGCTAGGACTGGGGATGAGCTGGGGCTGGGCTGGGGCTCGGCTTGGGCTGAGGCTGAGCTGGGACTGGGGCTGGGCTGGGCTGGGGTTGAGCTGGGGCAGGGCTGGGCTGGGGCTGCAGGGGGCTGGGCTGGAGCTGGGCTGGGCCTGGGCTGGGGGCTGGGCTGGAGGTGGGGCTGGGCTTGGGCTGAGCTGGGGGCAGGGCTGGGACTGGGCTGGGGCTGGGCTGGGGCTGGGCTGGGGCTTGGGTGGAGGTGGGGCTGAGTGCTGAGCTTGGGGCTGGGCTGGGCCTGGGCCTGGGTTGGGGCAGGGCAGGGGTAGGCCTGGGGCCGGGGCTAGGGGCTAGGGAAGGGCTGGGGCTGGGGAAGGGCTGGGCTGGAGGCTGGGCTGGGGTTGGGCTGGGGCTGGGTTGGGGCGTGGGCAGGGGGCTGGGCTGGGTGCAGGGCTGAGCTGGGGGCAGGGCTGGGGCTGGTCTGGGGCTGGACTGGGGCTGAGCTGGGGGCAGGGCTGGGGCTGGGCTGGGGCCTGAGCTGGGGCTGGACTGGGGCAGGGTCAGGGCTGGGCTGGGGCAGGGCTGGGGCTGTGGCCGGGGCTGAGCTAGGTCTGGGCTGGGCTGGGGCTGGGCTGGGACTGGCCTGGGGCTGGGGCTGGGCTGGGGCAGGGCTGGGGCTGAGCTGGGCTGGGTTTCTGCTGGGGCTGGGGTGGGCCTGGGCTGGGGCAAGGCTGGGGCTGAGCTGGGCGTGGGCTGGCCTGGGGCTGGGCTGGGTTGGGCTGGCGCTGGCCTGGGGCTGGGCTGTGCTGGGGCAGGGCTGGGGCTGGGCTGGGGCTTGGCTGGGGCTGGGCTTGGACTGAGCTGGGCGCAGGGCTGGGGCAGGGCTGGAGGCTGGGTTGGGGCTTGGTTGGGGTTGGGCTGGGGCAGGGCTGGGGCAGGGCTGGGGCTGAGCCTGGGTTGGGGAAAGGCTGGGGCAAGGCTGGGGCAGGTCTGGGGGCTGGACTGGGCTGCAGCAGGGCTGAAGCTGGGCTGGGGCTGGGGGCTGGGCTTGGGTTGGGGGCTGGTCTGTGTCTGGGCAGGGGGTTGGGCTGGGGGCTGGGGTGGGGGCTGGGGCCCGTGCTGGGGTGGGGGCTGGGGCAGGGCTGGGTTCTGGGGCTGGGGCTTGGGCTTGGGCATGAGCTGGGGCTGGGGGCTGGACCTGGGGCAGGGGCATTGCTAGGGCTGGGGCTGGGCTGGTGGAGGGGCTGGGGACAGGACTGGGGCTGGGCTGCGGGCTGGGCCAGGGCTGGAGCTGAGCTGGGGCTGGGCTGGGCTGGAGCTGAGCTGAGGCTGGACTGGGCCTGGGCTGGGCTGAGACTGAGCTGGGGCTGGGCTGGGCTGGGGCTGGGCCGGGCTGGGGCTGGGCTGGGGCTGGGCTGGGGCAGGGCTGGGGCTGGGCTGGGGCTGAGCTGGGGCTGGGCTGGGGCTGGGCTGGGGCAGGGCTGGGGCTGGGCTGGGGCTGAGCTGGGGCTGGGCTGGGCTTGGGCTGAGCTAGGCTCAGAGCTGGTGCTGGGGGCTGGGGCAGGGCTGGGGGCTGGGCTGGGGCTGGGCTAGGGCAGGGCTGGAGGCTGGGCTGGGGGCTGGGGCAGGGCTAGGACTGGGGCTGAGCTGGGGCTGGGCTGGGCTGGGGCTGGGGCTGGGCTGGGGCTGCATGGGTCTGGGCTGGGGTGGGCTGGGGCTGGGGCTGGGCTGGGCTGGAGTTCAGCTGGGGCTGGGCTGGGCTGTGCTGGGGCTGGGCTGGGCTGGGCTGGGGCTGCGCCTGGGCTGGGGGCTGGGCTAGGGCAGGGCTGGGGCAGGGCTAGGAAGGGGATGGGGCAGGGCTGTGGCTGGGCTGTGGCTGGGCTGGGCTGGGGCTGCATGGGGCTGGGCTGGGCTGGGCTGGGGTTGAGGCTGGGCTGGGTTGGGGTTGAGCTGGGGCTGGGCTGGGCTGGGGCTGCATGGTGCTGAGCTGGGGCAGGGCTGGGCAGGGATGGGCTGGGGCAGGAGGCTAGGGTAGATCTTGGGCTGGGGCTGGGCCTGATCTGGGCTGGAGTTCAGCTGGGGCTGGGGTGGGCCTGGGCTGGGGCAAGGCTGGGGCTCAGCTGGGCTGGGGCAGGACTGGGGCTGGGCTGGGCTGGGGCTGGGGTGCAGCTGAGCTGGGGCTGGGCTGGAGCAGGGCTTGGGCTTCGTCTAGGCGGGGGCTGGGTTGGGGCTTGGATGGGGCTGGGCTGGGCTGGAGCTGGGTTGGGGCCTGGGCTGGGGGCTGGGTTGGGCCTGTGCAGGGTGCTGGGCTGGGGGCTGGGCTGCGGCTGGGCTGGGGCTGGGGCTGGGTCCAGCGCAGGGCTGGGGCCGGAGCTGGGGCTGGGGCCAAGGCTGGGGCCTGGGCTGGGGAATGGGCTGGGCTGGAGCAGGGGCTGGGGCAGGCCTGGGGCAGGGCTGGGACTGGGCTGGGGCTGGGCTGGGGGCTGGGCTGGGCTAGGGCTGGGGCTGAGCTGGGGCTGGGCTGGGGCTGGGCTGGGGCTGGGCTGGGCTGAGGCTGAGCTGGGGCTGGGGTGGGGCTGGGCTTGGACTGGGGCTGAGCTGGGGCTGGGCTGGGGCTGAGCTGGGGCTGGGCTGGGGCTGTGTTGGCGCTGGGCTGGGCTGGGGCTGAGCTGGGGCTGTGCTGGGGCTGAGCTGGGGCTGGGCTGGGGCTGAGCTGGGGCTGGGCTGGGCTTGGCTGGGATTGAGCTGGGGCTGGGCTGGGCTGGGGCTGCATGGGGCTGGTCTGGGGCTAGGCTGGGACTGGGCTGGGGGCTGGGCTGGAGGTGGGACTGGGCTTGGGCTGAGCTGTGGGCAGGGCTGTGGCTGTGCTGGGGCTGGGGGCTGGGCTGGAGGTGGGGCTGGGCTTGGGCTGAGCTGGGGGCAGGGCTGGGGCTGTGCTGGGACTGGCCTGGGGCTGGGGGCTAGGCTGCGGCAGGGCTGAAGCTGGGCTGGGCTAGGACTGGGGCTGAGCTGGAGCTGGGCTCGGGCTGAGCTGGGGGCAGGGCTGGGGCTGGGCTGGGACTGGCCTGGGGCTGGGGGCTGGGCTGGGGCAGGGCTGGGGCTGAGCTGGGGCAGGGCTTGGGCTGGGCTGGGACTGGGCTGGAGCTGGGCTGGGGAAGGGGCAGGGCTGGGCTGGGGCTGCGCTGGGCTTGGGGCTGGGCTGGGGCTGGGCTGGGCTGGGGCTGCATGGGGCTGGGCTGGGACTGGGCTGGGGCTGAGCTGGGGCTGGGCTGGAGGTGGGGCTGGGGCTGGACTGGGGCTGGGCTGGGGGCTGGGTCAGGGCTGGAGATGGGCTGGGGGCTGGGCTGGGCTAGGACTGGGGCTGAGCTGGGGCTGGGCTGGGCTGGGACTGAGCTGGGGCTGGGCTGGGCTGGGACTGAGCTGGGGCTGGGCTGGGCTGGGCTGGGGCTAAGATGGGGCTGGGCTGGGCTGAGGCTGGGGCTGGGCTGGGGCTGGGCTGGGGTCTGGGATGGGGCTGGGCTGGGGCAGTGCTGGAGGCTGGGCTGGGGGCAAGGCTGGGGCTGGGCTGGGCTTGGCTGGGGCTGGGCTGGGCTGGTGTTGGGCTGGGGCTGGGCTGGGCTGAGGCTGAGCTGGGCCTGGGCTGGGGCTGGGCTTGGCTGGGGCTGCATGGGGCTGGGCTGGGGCTGGGCTGGGGCTGGGCTGGGGCTGAGCTGGGACTGGGCTGGGCTGGGGCTGCATGGGGCTGGGCTGGGGCTGGGCTGGGCCTGGGTTGGGGCTGGGGCTGCATGGGGCTGGGCTGGGGCTGGGCTGGGCCTGGGTTGGGGCTGGGTTGGGACAGGACTGGGGCAGGGGGCTGGGCTATGTATGGGGCTGGGGCTAGGGGCTGGGATGGGGCAGGGCTGGGGATGAGCTGGGCTGGGGTTCAGCTGGGGCTGGGGTAGGCCTGGGCTGGGGACTGGGCTGGAGGTGGGGCTGGGGATGGGCTGAGCTGGGGGCAGGGCTGGGACTGGGCTGGGGCTGGGCTGGGGCTGGGCTGGGGATGGGCTGGGGCCTGGGCTGGGGATGGGCTGGGGGCTGAGCTTGGGGCAGGGCTGGGCCTGGGCCTGGGGCTGGGGCTGGGTTAGGGCAGGGCACGGGTAGGGCTGGGCTGGAGGCTGGGCTGGGGTTGTGCTGGGGCTGGGTTGGGGCGTGGGCAGGGGCCTGGGCTGGGTGCAGGGCTGGGGCTGAGCTGGGACTGGGCTGGGCTGGGGCTGCATGGGGCTGGGCTGGGGCTGGGCTGGTCCTGGGGTGGGGCTGGGTTGGGACAGGGCTGGGGCTGTGGCCGGGGCTGAGCTAGGTCTGGGGCCGTGGCAGGCCTGAGGCAGGGCCAGGGCTGGAGCTGGGGCTGGGCTGGGCTGGGGCTGGGCTGGGGCTGCATGGGGCTGGGCTGGGGCTTGGGGTTGGGGCAAAGCTGGGCAGGGATGGGCTGGGGCAGGAGGCTAGGTTAGGTCTGGGGTTCAGCTTGGGCTGGGCTAGGCCTGGGCTGGGGCAAGGCTGGGGCAGAGCTGGGGGTGGGCTGGGCTGGGGTAGAACTAGGGCTGAGCTGGGGAAGGGCTGGGGCAGGGCTGGAGCTGGGCTGGGGGCTGGGCTGGGGCTGGAGGTTGGGCTGGGGCTGGGTTTGGGCTGGGCTGGGGCAGGGTCAGGGCTGGGCTGGGGCTGGGCTGGGCTTGGGGCTGGTCTGGGGCTGAGCTGGGCTTGGCTGGGGCTGGGCTGGGCTGGGGTTCAGCTGGGGCTGGGGTGGGCCTGGGCTGGGTCAAGGCTGGGGCTGAGATGGGCGTGGGCTGGCCTGGGCTTGAGCTGGGCTGGGGCTGGGGCTGGGCTTGGGCTGAGCTAGGCGCAGGGCTGGGTCTGGGGGCTGGGGCAGGGCTGGGGGCTTGGCTGGGGCTGGGCTAAGGCAGGGCTGGAGGCTGGGCTGGGGCAGGGCTGGGGTTGGCTGGGTTGGGGCTGCATGGGGCTGTGCTGGGGCTGGGCTGGAGGTGGGGCTGGGGGCAGGACTGGGGCTGGGCTGGGGGCTGGGGCAGGGCTGGAGCTGGGCAGGGGGCTGGGCTGGGCTAGGACTGGGGATGAGCTGGGGCTGGGCTGGGGCTCGGCTTGGGCTGAGGCTGAGCTGGGACTGGGGCTGGGCTGGGCTGGGGTTGAGCTGGGGCAGGGCTGGGCTGGGGCTGCAGGGGGCTGGGCTGGAGCTGGGCTGGGCCTGGGCTGGGGGCTGGGCTGGAGGTGGGGCTGGGCTTGGGCTGAGCTGGGGGCAGGGCTGGGACTGGGCTGGGGCTGGGCTGGGGCTGGGCTGGGGCTTGGGTGGAGGTGGGGCTGAGTGCTGAGCTTGGGGCTGGGCTGGGCCTGGGCCTGGGTTGGGGCAGGGCAGGGGTAGGCCTGGGGCCGGGGCTAGGGGCTAGGGAAGGGCTGGGGCTGGGGAAGGGCTGGGCTGGAGGCTGGGCTGGGGTTGGGCTGGGGCTGGGTTGGGGCGTGGGCAGGGGGCTGGGCTGGGTGCAGGGCTGAGCTGGGGGCAGGGCTGGGGCTGGTCTGGGGCTGGACTGGGGCTGAGCTGGGGGCAGGGCTGGGGCTGGGCTGGGGCCTGAGCTGGGGCTGGACTGGGGCAGGGTCAGGGCTGGGCTGGGGCAGGGCTGGGGCTGTGGCCGGGGCTGAGCTAGGTCTGGGGCCGTGGCAGGCCTGAGGCAGGGCCAGGGCTGGGGCAGGGCTGGAGCTGGGGCTGGGCTGGGCTGGGGCTGGGCTGGGACTGGCCTGGGGCTGGGGCTGGGCTGGGGCAGGGCTGGGGCTGAGCTGGGCTGGGTTTCTGCTGGGGCTGGGGTGGGCCTGGGCTGGGGCAAGGCTGGGGCTGAGCTGGGCGTGGGCTGGCCTGGGGCTGGGCTGGGTTGGGCTGGCGCTGGCCTGGGGCTGGGCTGTGCTGGGGCAGGGCTGGGGCTGGGCTGGGGCTTGGCTGGGGCTGGGCTTGGACTGAGCTGGGCGCAGGGCTGGGGCAGGGCTGGAGGCTGGGTTGGGGCTTGGTTGGGGTTGGGCTGGGGCAGGGCTGGGGCAGGGCTGGGGCTGAGCCTGGGTTGGGGAAAGGCTGGGGCAAGGCTGGGGCAGGTCTGGGGGCTGGACTGGGCTGCAGCAGGGCTGAAGCTGGGCTGGGGCTGGGGGCTGGGCTTGGGTTGGGGGCTGGTCTGTGTCTGGGCAGGGGGTTGGGCTGGGGGCTGGGGTGGGGGCTGGGGCCCGTGCTGGGGTGGGGGCTGGGGCAGGGCTGGGTTCTGGGGCTGGGGCTTGGGCTTGGGCATGAGCTGGGGCTGGGGGCTGGACCTGGGGCAGGGGCATTGCTAGGGCTGGGGCTGGGCTGGTGGAGGGGCTGGGGACAGGACTGGGGCTGGGCTGCGGGCTGGGCCAGGGCTGGAGCTGAGCTGGGGCTGGGCTGGGCTGGAGCTGAGCTGAGGCTGGACTGGGCCTGGGCTGGGCTGAGACTGAGCTGGGGCTGGGCTGGGCTGGGGCTGGGCCGGGCTGGGGCTGGGCTGGGGCTGGGCTGGGGCTGGGCTGGGGCTGGGCTGGGGCAGGGCTGGGGCTGGGCTGGGGCTGAGCTGGGGCTGGGCTGGGGCTGGGCTGGGGCAGGGCTGGGGCTGGGCTGGGGCTGAGCTGGGGCTGGGCTGGGCTTGGGCTGAGCTAGGCTCAGAGCTGGTGCTGGGGGCTGGGGCAGGGCTGGGGGCTGGGCTGGGGCTGGGCTAGGGCAGGGCTGGAGGCTGGGCTGGGGGCTGGGGCAGGGCTAGGACTGGGGCTGAGCTGGGGCTGGGCTGGGCTGGGGCTGGGGCTGGGCTGGGGCTGCATGGGTCTGGGCTGGGGTGGGCTGGGGCTGGGGCTGGGCTGGGCTGGAGTTCAGCTGGGGCTGGGCTGGGCTGTGCTGGGGCTGGGCTGGGCTGGGCTGGGGCTGCGCCTGGGCTGGGGGCTGGGCTAGGGCAGGGCTGGGGCAGGGCTAGGAAGGGGATGGGGCAGGGCTGTGGCTGGGCTGTGGCTGGGCTGGGCTGGGGCTGCATGGGGCTGGGCTGGGCTGGGCTGGGGTTGAGGCTGGGCTGGGTTGGGGTTGAGCTGGGGCTGGGCTGGGCTGGGGCTGCATGGTGCTGAGCTGGGGCAGGGCTGGGCAGGGATGGGCTGGGGCAGGAGGCTAGGGTAGATCTTGGGCTGGGGCTGGGCCTGATCTGGGCTGGAGTTCAGCTGGGGCTGGGGTGGGCCTGGGCTGGGGCAAGGCTGGGGCTCAGCTGGGCTGGGGCAGGACTGGGGCTGGGCTGGGCTGGGGCTGGGGTGCAGCTGAGCTGGGGCTGGGCTGGAGCAGGGCTTGGGCTTCGTCTAGGCGGGGGCTGGGTTGGGGCTTGGATGGGGCTGGGCTGGGCTGGAGCTGGGTTGGGGCCTGGGCTGGGGGCTGGGTTGGGCCTGTGCAGGGTGCTGGGCTGGGGGCTGGGCTGCGGCTGGGCTGGGGCTGGGGCTGGGTCCAGCGCAGGGCTGGGGCCGGAGCTGGGGCTGGGGCCAAGGCTGGGGCCTGGGCTGGGGAATGGGCTGGGCTGGAGCAGGGGCTGGGGCAGGCCTGGGGCAGGGCTGGGACTGGGCTGGGGCTGGGCTGGGGGCTGGGCTGGGCTAGGGCTGGGGCTGAGCTGGGGCTGGGCTGGGGCTGGGCTGGGGCTGGGCTGGGCTGAGGCTGAGCTGGGGCTGGGGTGGGGCTGGGCTTGGACTGGGGCTGAGCTGGGGCTGGGCTGGGGCTGAGCTGGGGCTGGGCTGGGGCTGTGTTGGCGCTGGGCTGGGCTGGGGCTGAGCTGGGGCTGTGCTGGGGCTGAGCTGGGGCTGGGCTGGGGCTGAGCTGGGGCTGGGCTGGGCTTGGCTGGGATTGAGCTGGGGCTGGGCTGGGCTGGGGCTGCATGGGGCTGGTCTGGGGCTAGGCTGGGACTGGGCTGGGGGCTGGGCTGGAGGTGGGACTGGGCTTGGGCTGAGCTGTGGGCAGGGCTGTGGCTGTGCTGGGGCTGGGGGCTGGGCTGGAGGTGGGGCTGGGCTTGGGCTGAGCTGGGGGCAGGGCTGGGGCTGTGCTGGGACTGGCCTGGGGCTGGGGGCTAGGCTGCGGCAGGGCTGAAGCTGGGCTGGGCTAGGACTGGGGCTGAGCTGGAGCTGGGCTCGGGCTGAGCTGGGGGCAGGGCTGGGGCTGGGCTGGGACTGGCCTGGGGCTGGGGGCTGGGCTGGGGCAGGGCTGGGGCTGAGCTGGGGCAGGGCTTGGGCTGGGCTGGGACTGGGCTGGAGCTGGAGGTTGGGCTGGGGCTGGGTTTGGGCTGGGGCTGCGCTGGGCTTGGGGCTGGGCTGGGGCTGGGCTGGGCTGGGGCTGCATGGGGCTGGGCTGGGGCTGGGCTGGGGCTGGGCTGGGCTGAGGCTGAGCTGGGCCTGGGCTGGGGCTGGGCTGGGGCTGCATGGGGCTGGGCTGGGGCTGGGCTGGGGCTGGGCTGGGGCTGAGCTGGGACTGGGCTGGGCTGGGGCTGCATGGGGCTGGGCTGGGGCTGGGCTGGGCCTGGGTTGGGGCTGGGGCTGCATGGGGCTGGGCTGGGGCTGGGCTGGGCCTGGGTTGGGGCTGGGGTTGGCTGGGTTGGGGCTGCATGGGGCTGTGCTGGGGCTGGGCTGGAGGTGGGGCTGGGGGCAGGACTGGGGCTGGGCTGGGGGCTGGGGCAGGGCTGGAGCTGGGCAGGGGGCTGGGCTGGGCTAGGACTGGGGATGAGCTGGGGCTGGGCTGGGGCTCGGCTTGGGCTGAGGCTGAGCTGGGACTGGGGCTGGGCTGGGCTGGGGTTGAGCTGGGGCAGGGCTGGGCTGGGGCTGCAGGGGGCTGGGCTGGAGCTGGGCTGGGCCTGGGCTGGGGGCTGGGCTGGAGGTGGGGCTGGGCTTGGGCTGAGCTGGGGGCAGGGCTGGGACTGGGCTGGGGCTGGGCTGGGGCTGGGCTGGGGCTTGGGTGGAGGTGGGGCTGAGTGCTGAGCTTGGGGCTGGGCTGGGCCTGGGCCTGGGTTGGGGCAGGGCAGGGGTAGGCCTGGGGCCGGGGCTAGGGGCTAGGGAAGGGCTGGGGCTGGGGAAGGGCTGGGCTGGAGGCTGGGCTGGGGTTGGGCTGGGGCTGGGTTGGGGCGTGGGCAGGGGGCTGGGCTGGGTGCAGGGCTGAGCTGGGGGCAGGGCTGGGGCTGGTCTGGGGCTGGACTGGGGCTGAGCTGGGGGCAGGGCTGGGGCTGGGCTGGGGCCTGAGCTGGGGCTGGACTGGGGCAGGGTCAGGGCTGGGCTGGGGCAGGGCTGGGGCTGTGGCCGGGGCTGAGCTAGGTCTGGGGCCGTGGCAGGCCTGAGGCAGGGCCAGGGCTGGGGCAGGGCTGGAGCTGGGGCTGGGCTGGGCTGGGGCTGGGCTGGGACTGGCCTGGGGCTGGGGCTGGGCTGGGGCAGGGCTGGGGCTGAGCTGGGCTGGGTTTCTGCTGGGGCTGGGGTGGGCCTGGGCTGGGGCAAGGCTGGGGCTGAGCTGGGCGTGGGCTGGCCTGGGGCTGGGCTGGGTTGGGCTGGCGCTGGCCTGGGGCTGGGCTGTGCTGGGGCAGGGCTGGGGCTGGGCTGGGGCTTGGCTGGGGCTGGGCTTGGACTGAGCTGGGCGCAGGGCTGGGGCAGGGCTGGAGGCTGGGTTGGGGCTTGGTTGGGGTTGGGCTGGGGCAGGGCTGGGGCAGGGCTGGGGCTGAGCCTGGGTTGGGGAAAGGCTGGGGCAAGGCTGGGGCAGGTCTGGGGGCTGGACTGGGCTGCGGCAGGGCTGAAGCTGGGCTGGGGCGGGGGGCTGGGGCAGGGCCTGGGCTGGGACAGGGCTGAGGCTGGGCTTGGACTGAGCTGGGGGTAGGACTGGGGGTTGAGCTTGGGGCTGGGCTGGGCCTGGGCCTGGGGCTGGGGCTGGGCTGGGGCAAGGCAGGGGTAGGGCTGGGGCCGGGGCTAGGGGCTAGGGAAGGGCAGGAGGTGGGGCTGGGCTTGGGCTGGGACTGGGCTGGGGCTGGAGGCTGGGGTATGTATGGGACTGGGGGTGGGCTGGGACTAGGGGCTGGACTGGCGCAAGGCTGGAGCTGAGCTGGGTGTGGGCTAGCCTGGGGCTGGGCTGGGCTGGGCTGGCACTGGTTTGGGGCTGGGCTTCGACTGATCTGGGCGCAGGGCTGGGGCTGGACTGGGGCAGTGCTGGGGCAGGGCTAGGCTGGGGCTGGGGCTGGGTTGGGGCTGGGGCAGGGCTGTGCTGGAGGCTGGGTTGGAGCAGGGGCGGGGGCTGAGCTGGGGCTGGGACACGGCTGGGACTGGGCTGGGGGAAGGTCTGGGGCTGGGGCTGGGGCTGGGCTGGGGCTGAGCTGGGGCTGGGACATGGCTGGGACTGGGCTGGGGGAAGGTCTGGGGCTGGGGCTGGGGCTGGTGCCGGGGCTGGGCTGGGCTGGGCTGGGCTGGGGCAGGGCTGGGGCAGGGCTGGGGGCTGGGACAGGGCTGGGGCTGTGGCTGGGCTGGGCTGGATGGGGCAGGGCTGGGGCTGGGCTGGGGGCTGGGCTGGGGCTGGGGCTGGGCTGGGCTGGGCTGGGCTGGGCTGTGGCTGGAGCTGGGCTGGGGCAAGGCTGGGGCCTGGCTGGGGCTTGGCTTGGGGCTGGGGCTTGGCTTGGGGCTAGGGCTGGGGCTGGGGCTGAGCTGGAGCTGGGCTGGGGCTGGGGCTGGGGCTGGGGCAAGGCTGGTTGCTGGGGCTGGGGCAGGGCTGGGGCCGGGGCTGGGGGCTGGGAAGTGATGGGGCTGGAGCAGGGCTGGGCTGGAGGCTGGAGTGGGGTTGTGGCAGGTCTGGGGCAGGGCTGGGGCCGGGACTGGAAACGGGGTTGGGGGCTGATCTGGGGCCGGGGCTGGGGCAGGGCTGTGCTGGAGGCTGGGCTGGGGCTGGGTTGGAGCTGGGCGGGGCTGGGCTGGGGCAGGGTCAGGGCTGGGCTGGGGCAGGGCTGGGCTGGGGCTGTGGCCGGGGCTGAGCTAGGTCTGGGGCCGTGACAGGTCTGAGGCAGGGCCAGGGCTGGGGCAGGGCTGGAGCTGGGCTGGGGGCTGGGCTGGGGGCAAGGCTGGGGCTGGGCTGGGGCTGAGCTGGGGCTGGGCTGGGCTGGGGCTGCATGGGGCTGGGCTGGGGCTGGGCTGGGCCTGGGTTAGGGCTGGGCTTGGGACAGGACTGGGGCTAGGGGCTGGGATGGGGCAGGGCTGGGACTGGGCTGGGGCTGGGCTGGGGCTGGGCTGGGGGCTGAGCTGGAGGTGGGGCTGGGGGCTGAGCTTGGGGCAGGGCTGGGCCTGGGCCTGGAGTTGGGGCTGGGTTAGGGCAGGGCAGGGGTAGGGCTGGGCTTGGTGCAGGACTGGGGCTGGGCTGGGGCTGGGCTTGGGCTGAGCTGGGGGCAGGGCTGGGGCTGGGCTGAGGCTGGGTTGGTGCGTGGGCAGGGGGCTGGGCTGGGTGCAGGGCTGGAGTTGAGCTGGGACTGGGCCGGGCTGGGGCTGCATGGGGCTGGGCTGCGGCTGGGCTGGGGCTGAGCTGGGCTGGGGTTCAGCTGGGGCTGGGGTGGGCCTGGGCTGGGTCAAGGCTGGGGCTGAGATGGGCGTGGGCTGGCCTGGGCCTGAGCTGGGCTGGGGCTGGGGCTGGGCTTGGGCTGAGCTAGGCGCAGGGCTGGGTCTGGGGGCTGGGGCAGGGCTGGGGGCTTGGCTGGGGCTGGGCTAAGGCAGGGCTGGAGGCTGGGCTGGGGCAGGGCTGGGGCAGTGCTGGGGCTGGGCTGTGCTGGGGCTGCATGGGGCTGTGCTGGGGCTGGGCTGGAGGTGGGGCTGGGGGCAGGACTGGGGCTGGGCTGGGGGCTGGGGGCTGGGGCAGGGCTGGAGCTGGGCAGGGGGCTGGGCTGGGCTAGGACTGGGGATGAGCTGGGGCTGGGCTTGAACAGGGCTGGGGCTGGGGCTGGGCTGGGGCTGAGCTGGGCCTAGGCTGGGCTGGGGCTGGGCTGGGACTAGGGCTGGGCTGGAGTTGGGCTGGGCGCTGGGCTGGGGCTGGGGCTGGGCTGGGGCAAGGCTGGGGCTGGGGTAGGGCTGGAGCAGGGCTGGGGAAGGGGCAGGGGTAGGGCTGGGCTGTGGCTGGGCTAGGCCGGGCTGGGGCTGAGCAGGGCTGGCCTGGGGGCTGGGCTGAGGCAGGGCTGGGACCGAGGCTTTGGCAGGGCGGGGGCTGGGGCAGGGCTGGGCTGGAGTCTGGGGCTGGGGCCGGGGCTGGGGCCCAGGCTGGAGCTGGGCAGGGGCTAGGCTGGGGGAGGGCTAGGGCTGGTTCTGGGGACTGGGCTGGGGCTGGGGCAGGACTGGGCTGGAGGCTTGGCTGAGGCTGGGGCAGGGCTGGGCTGGAGGCTGGTCTGGGGCAGGGCTGGGGCTGGGGCTGGGGCTGGGCTGGGGAAGGGCTGGGGCTGGGGCTGGGCTGGGGAAGTGCTGGGGCAGGGCTGGGGCTGGGGCTGGGGCTAGGGCTGGGGCTGGGGCTGAGCAGGGCTGGCCTGGGGGCTGGGCTGAGGCAGGGGTAGGGGCTGGGCATTGGCTGGAGGCTGGGGTGGGGGCTGACTGAGTACAGGGCTGGGGGCAGGGCTGGGGCAGGGCTGGGGGATGGGCTGAGGGCAAGGCTGCGACTGGGGCTGGGCTGGGGCAGGGCTGGGGTTGAGCTGGGATGAAGGGTGGGCTGTTGCTGGGATGGGGCCGGAGCTGGGGCCCAGGCCGGGGCTGGGCAGGGGCTGAGCTGGTGCCAGGGCTGGGCTGGGGCTGGGCTGGGGCTGGGATGTGGCCAGGGCTGGGATGGGGCTGGGATGGGGCCGGGGCTGGGGCAGCGCTGGACTGGGGCAGGGCTGGGTTCGGTGCTGGGGCCGGGGCTGGGGCAGGGCTGGACTGGGGCAGGGCTGGGTTCAGTGCTGGGGCCGGGGCTGGGGCCAGGGCTGGGGCTGGGCTGGGGATGAGCTGGGGACAGGGCTGGGGCTGGGGCCAGGGCTGTGGCTGGGCTGGGGATGAGCTGGGGGCAGGGCTGGGACTGGGGATAGAGGCTGGGGCCGGGGCTAGAGGCTGGGACCGGGGCTGGGGCGGGGCTGGGGCCAGGGCTAGAGGCTGGGGCTGGGGCTGGGGGCAGGGCTGGGGCTGGGCCTGGGGCTGGGGGCAGGGCTGGGGCCGGGGCTGGGGCCCAGGCCAGGGCTGGGCAGGGGCTGAGATGGGGCTGGGGCTGGGCTGGGGCTAGGGCTGGGGAAGGGCTGAGGCAGGGCAGGGCTGGGCCGGGGCAGGGGCTGGGGGCTGGGGCCGGGGCTGGGGCCCAGGCCGTGGCTGGGCAGGGTCTGAGGTGGGGCTGGGGCTGGGCTGGGGCCAGGGCTGGGGCAGGGCTGGGGCTGGGCTGGGGGCTGGGGCCGGAGCTGGGGCTAGGCTGGTGCCGGGACTGGTGCAGGACTGGGGCATGACTGGGGCTTGGATGGGGCTGAGCTAGGGCCGCGGAAGTGGCTGGGGCTGGGCCGAGGCTAAGCTTGGGGCAGGGCTGGGCTGGGGCTTGGGCAGGGTTGGGCTGGGGTTAGGGTTCGGCTGTGCCTGGGGTAGGGCTGGGGCTGGGCCGGGTCTAAGCTGGGGTCAGGGCTGGGCTGGGGCTTGGGCAGGGCTGGGCTGGGGCTATGGGCTGGGACCGGGACTAGGGGCTGGGGCCGGGGCTGGGGCTGGGGCCGGGGCTGGGCAGGGACTGAGCTGGGGTGGGGCTGGGGCCGGGACTGGGGCCCAGGCCGGGGCTGGGCAGGGGCTGAGCTAAAGCCAGGGCTGGGCTGGGGCGGGGCTGGGACTGGGATGTGGCCAGGGCTGGGCTGGGGCCGGGGCTGGGGCTGAGGTCGGGGCTGGGCTAGGGGCAGGGCTGGGGCAGGTCTAGGGCCGGGGCTGGGGACTGGGCTGGAGCTGGGGTAGGACTGTGCTGCAGGCTTGGCTGAGGCTGGGGCAGGGCTGGGGTTGGGGCTAGAGCCGGGGCAGGGGGCTGGGGCCGGGGCTGGGGCCAGGGCTGAGGCTGGGATGGGGCCGGGGCTGGGGCAGGGCTGGTGTTGGGGTTGGGGGTGGGCTGGGGGCAGGGCAGGGCCGAGGCTGGGCTGGGGATCAGCTGGGGGCAGGGCTGGGGCTGGGGCCAGGGCTGGGCCAGGGCTGGGCAGGGGCTGAGCTGGGACTGGGATGAGGCCGGGGCTGGGCCCGTCTATTGCTGGGGCTAGGGCAGGGCTGGGGCAGGGGTTGGGGGCGGGGCTGGGGCCAGAGCTAGAGGCTGGGGCTGGGGGTGGGGACAGGGCTGGGGCCGGGGCTGGGGCCCAGGCTGGGGCTGGGCACGGGCTGAGCTGGGGCCGGGGCTGGGGCCCAGGCTGGGGCTGGGCAGGGGCTAGGCTGGGGCCGGGGCTGGGGCTGGGCTGGGGCAGGGCTGGGGGAGGGCTGCGGCTGGGGCAGGGCTGGGCTGGAGGCTCTGCTGGGGCTGGGGTAGGGCTAGGGCAGGGCTGGGGCTGGGCTGGGGGCTGGGGCCAGGGCTGGGGAAGGGCTGGGGCAGGGCTGGGCTGTGGCTAGGGCAGGGCTGGGGCTGGGGCTGGGACTGGGCTGGGGCAGGGCTGGGGCAGGGCTGGGGCTGGGCTGGGGCTAGGGCTGGGGCTGGGGTTGAGCATGGCTGGGGCTGGGCTGGGGGCTGGGGCCAGAGCTGGTGCCCAGGCCAGGGCTGGGCAGGGGCTGAGCTGGGGTTGGGGTTGGGGTTGGGCTGGGGCTGGGCTGGGGCAGGGCTGGGGGCTGGGCTGTGGCTGGGGTAGGGCTGGGGCTGGGCCGGGGCTAAGCTTGGGGCAGAGCTGGGCTGGGGCTTCGGCAGGGCTGGGCTGGGGTTAGGGCTGGGCTGTGGCTGGGGTAGGGCTGGGGCTGGGCCGGGGCTAAGCTGGGGGCAGGGCTGGGCTGGGGCTTGGGCAGGGCTGGGGCTGAGGCAGGGCTGGGCTGGGGCCGGGACTAGGGGCTGGGGCCGGGGCTAGGGCTGTGGCTAGGGCAGGGCTGGGGCTGGGGCTGGGCTGGGGCTAGGCTGGGTCTGTGCTGGGGCCTGGGCTGGAGCTGGGCTGGGGCTGGGCTGGGGCATGTTTGGGGGCTGGGGCTGGGGCTAGGGCTGGGCTGGGCTGGGGCGGGGCTGGGGCTGAGGCCCAGGCCAGGGCTGGGCAGGTGCTGAGGTGCGGCTGGGGCTGGGCTGGGGCTGGGCTGGGGCTAGGGCTGGGCTGGAGTTGGGCTGGAGTTGGGCTGGGGCTGGGGCTGGGCTGGGGGCTGGGCTAGGGCTGGGGCTGGGCTGGGGCTGGGATGGTGTTGGGACAGGGCTGGGGCTGGTCTGGAGGCTGGCCTGGGGCTGGGGTAGGGCTGGAGTAGGGCTGGGGTAGGGCTGGTGCTGGGCTGGGGCTGGGCTGGGGGCAGGGCTGGGGTCGGGGCTGGGGTCAGGGCTGGTGCCAGGGCTGGGCTGGAGACTGTGGCCGGGGCTGGCACGGGGCTGAGGCAGGGCCTGGGCTGGGCTAGGGGCTGGGGCAGGGCTGGGGAAAGGGCTGGGGCTGGGGCTGGGCAGGGGGCAGGGCTGGGTCTGAGCAGGGGCATGGTTGGGGGCTGGGGCTGGGCTGGGCTGGGCTGGGGCCGGGGCTGGGCCCGGGGCCAACCCTGACCCCAGCCCAGCCCCAGCCCAGCCAGAGGTGTGCCCCCAGCCCCAACTGCAGCCCTGCCCCAGCCCCAGCCCCAGCCCAGCCCTGCCTCAGCCCTTCCCTAGCCCTCCCCCAGCCCCAGCCCAGCCCCAGCCCAGCTCCAGCCCTGCCCCAACCCCGGCCCCAGCCCCCAGCCCTGCCCCATGCCTTCCCCAGCCCCAGCCCAGCCCCCAGGCCAGCCCAAGCCTTGCCCAAGCCCTGCCCCAGACCCAGCCCTGCCCCAGACCCAGCCTTAGCCCAGCCCAAGCCCTGCCCCAGACCCAGCCCTGCCCCAGACCCAGCCTTAGCCCAGCCCCAGCCCTGCCCCAGCCCAGCCCCAGCTCAGCCCCAGCCTCTGCCCCAGCCCCATCCTGGCCCCAGCCCCAGCCCAGCCTCTGCCCCAGCCCCATCCCAGCCCAAGCCCAGTCCCAGCCCCATCCCAGCCCCCAGCCCTGGCCCCAGCCCCAGCCCCAGCCCTGGCCCCAGCCTAGCCCACAGACCAGCCCCAGCCCCAGCCCAGCCCCAGCCCTGGCCCCAGCCCTGTTCCCAGCCCCAGTCCCAGCCCCTTCCCCAGCCCCTTCCCCAGCCCTGGCCCCAGCCCTGCCCCCAGCCCAGTCCTGCCCCAGCCCTGGCCCAGTTCCCGGCCCCGGTCCCAGGCCCTGCCCCAACCCTGCCCCAGCCCCAGCCCCGGCCCCAGCCTAGCCCCCAGCCCAGCTCCAGCCCAGGCCCAACCCTAAGCCCCAGCCGAGCCCCAGCTCAGCCCCAGCCCAGCCCCAGCCCTTCCTCAGCCCTCCCCCAGCCCCAGATTCCAGCACAGCCCAACCCAGCCCCAGCTTAGGCCCAGCCCCAACCCAGCCCCAACCAAGGCCCAGCCCAGCCCCAGCCCTGCCCCTGACTCCAGCCCTGGCCCCAGCCATGCCCCAGCCATGCCCCAGCCCTGCCCCAGCTCTCAGCCCACCCCAGCCCCGGCCCCAGCCCACAGCCCAGCCCTGCCCCAGCCCCAGCCCAGCCCTGCCCCCAGCTCAGCCCCAACCCGGCCCCAGCCCCTGCCCCAACCCTCCCCCAGCCCCGGCCCCAGCCCCCAGCTCAGCCCCAACCCTGCCTCAACCCTGCCCCAGCCCCAGCCCAGCCCCAGCCCCTGCCCCAGCCCCGGACCCAGTCCCTGCCCCAACCCTGCCCCAGCCCCAGCCCAGCCCCAGCCCCGGCCCCAGCCCCAGCCCCAGCCCTACCAATGCCCCTGCCCCAGCCCCAGCCCTGCCCCAGCCCTGCCCCAGCCCCAGCCCTGCCCCAGCCCAGTCCTTCCCCAGCCCAGCCCCCAGCCCAGACCCAGCCCTGCCCCAGTCCTCAACCCCATCCCCAGCCCGGCCCCAGCCCTGGCCCCAGCCCAGCCCTGCCCTGCCCCCAGTCCCGGCCCTGGCCTCAGCCCTGCCCCATCCCCAGCACCGGCCCCAGCCCTGCCCCAGCCCCGAGCCCAGCCCCTGCCCCAACCCAGCCCCGGCCCCAGCCTCAGCCCCAGCCCCAGCCCCAGCCCCTACCCCAGCCCTAGCCCCAGCCCAGTCCAAGCCCTGCCGCCAGCCCCGGCCGCAGCTCTGCCCCAGCCCTGCCCCAGCACCAGCCCAGCCCCCAGCCCCAGTTCCAGCCCTGTCCCAAGCCCCAGCCCCAGCCCAGCCCCAGCCCGGACCCCATCCCCACCCCAGCCCCGGGCCCAGCCCTGCCCCAGTCCCAGCCCCAGCCCAGCCCCAACCCAGCCCCCAGCCCCGGCCCCAGCCCTGCCCCAGCCCTGTCCCAGCCCCACACCCAGCTCTGCCTTCAGCCCCAGCCCCACCTGAGTCCCAGCCCACCCCAGCCCTGCCCCCAGCCCTGCCCGAGCCCCGGCCCCAGCCCAGCCCCAGCCCTGCCCCCAGTCTCGGCACTAGCCCCAGTCCTAGCCTTCAGATCAGCCCCAGCCCTGCCCCAGCCCAGCCCCAGCCCCAGCCCCAGTCCTGGCCCCAGCCCAGCCCCAGCCTTGCCCGGCCCGGACCCCTGCCCCGGCCCCAGCCCCCAGCCCAGCCCCAGCCCTGCCCCCAGCCCCGGCCCAAGCCCCATCCCAGCCTCTAGCCCAGCCGTGTCCCAGCCCCAGCCCAGCACCCTGCCCCAGACCCAGCTCCGGAGCCAGCCCAGCCTCCAGCCCACCCCTGCCCCACCCCTGCCCCACCCCTGCCCCAGCCCAGCCCCAGCCCCAGCCCTGCCCCTGCCCTGCCCCAGCCCCGGCCCCAGCCCAGCCTCCAGCCCAGCCCTGCCCCAGCCCCAGCCCAGACCCAGCCCCAGCCCTTCCCCAGCCCAGCCCCCAGCCCTGCCCCAGTCCTGCCCCAGCCCCAGCCCAGCCTCCACCCAGCACTGCCCCAGCCCTGGCCCACACCCCAGCTCAGCAACAGACCAGCCCTGCCCCAGCCACGGCCCCAGCCCAGCCCCAGCTCAGCCCCAGTCCCAGCCCCAGCCCAGCCCCAACCCCAGCCCCAGCCCTGCCCCCAGCCCCAGCCCCAGCTCCGGCCCCAGCCCCGGCCCAAGCCCTGCCCCAGTTCATCCCCAGTCCAGCCTCCAGCCCAACCCTGCCCCAGCCCAGCCTCCAGCCCAGCCCCCAGCCCCTGCCCCAGCCCAGCCTCAGCCACCCTCCCAGTCACCAGCCCAGCCTCCAGCCCCAGCCCCAGCTCTGGCCCAGCCCTGCCGGAGCCCCAGCCCCAGCCCCAACCCAGCCCAAGCCCCAGCCCCAGCCCGAACCGAGTCCCAGCCCCAACCCAGCCCAAGCCCCAGCCCCAGCCCGAACCGAGTCCCAGCCCCAACCCAGGCCCAGCCCTGCCCCGGTTCCAACCCAGCCCCAGCCCTGCCCCCAGTCCCAGCCCTAGTCCCAGCCCCAGCCCCAGCCCCAGCCCAGCACCCAGCCCTGGACCCAGCTCCGGACCCAGCCCTGCCCCATCCCTGGCCCCAGCCCCAGCCTCAGCCCCTGCGCAGCCTCCAGCCTAGCCCTGCCCCAGCCCCAGCCCAGCCCCCAGCTCAGCCCCAGTGCTCAGCCCTGCCCCAGCCCTGTCCCAGCCCAGGCCCCAGCCCAGCCCCGGCCCCAGCCCCAGCCCTGACCCAGTCCCGGCCACAGGCCAGCCCGAACCCCGGACCCAGCCCAGGCCCCAGCCCCAGCACAGCCTCTAGCGCAGCCCTGCCGAAGCCCTGCCCCAGCCCCAGCCCCCAACCCTGCCCCAGCCCTGCCCCAGCCCCGGCCCCAGCCCTGCCCCAGACCTGCCCCAGCCCCGGCCCCAGCCCCAGGCCAGCCCCCAGCCCTGGCCCCAACCCTGCCCCAGCTCTGCCCCAGCCCCAGCTCAGCACCCAGCCCTGGACCCAGCTCCAGACCCAGCCCTCAGCCCTGCCCCAGTCCTACCCCAGCCCCAGCCCAGGCTCCAGCCCAGCCCTGCCCCAGATCCGGCCCCTGCTCCTGCTTAAGCCCCAGCCCCAGCCCTGCCCCCAGCCCTGCCCCAGTGCTGCCCCAGCCCCAGCCCTGCTCCCAGCTCTGGCCCCAGCCCTGCCCCATCCCTGCCCTAGCCCAGCCCCCAGCCCTGCCCCAGCCCCAGCCCAGCCTCTAGCCCAGCCCTGCCCCAGTCTTGCCCCAGCCCCATCCCCCAACCCTGCCCTAGCCCTGCCCCAGCCCCGGCCCCAGTCCCAGCTCAGACCCCAGCCCCGGCCCCAGCCCTGCCCCAGCCCCGGCCCCAGCCCTGCCCCCAGCCCCAGCCCCAGCCCAGCCTCCAGCCCAGCCCTGCCCCTGCCCTGCCCCAGCCCTGCGCCAGCCCCAGATCAGCACCCAGCCCCTGCCCCAGCCCCGGCCCCAGTCCTCAGCCCTGCCCCAGTCCTACCCCGGCCCCAGCCCAGGCTCCAGCCGCAGCCCTGCCCCCAGCCCTGACCCAGTCCTGCCCCAGCCCAGCCCCCAGCCCCGGCCCCAGCCCTGCCCCAGCCCTGCCCTAGCCCTGCCCCAGCCCCAGCCCCAGCCCCAGCCCAGCCCCAGCCGTGCCCCCAGCCCCGGCCCCAGCCCCAGCTCAGCCTCCAGCCTAGCCCTGCCCCAGCCCCAGGCCCAGCCCTGCCCCAGCCCCAGCCCCCAACCCTGCCCTAGCCCCTGCCCTAGCACAGCCCTAGCTCAGCCCCAGCCCAGCCCCCAGCCCAGTCCTGCCCCAGCCCCTGCCCCAGCCCCATCCCTGCCCCCAGCCCCGGCCCCAGTCTTGCCCCAGCCCCTGCCCCAGCCCTGCCCCAGCCCTGACCCCAGCCCCGGCCTGTGAGAGCCTAATAAGTGTGTCTCTCTTGATGTGAGTCAACAAAGATAAACTGATAGCAGAACCACTGGAAAGAAGGTGGAAAGAATCCTGTCTACCAATCCTGGATGCAAATCAGCTTGTGATTGCATCGTGATAACACGGGACTACAACAATGGACCCAAGGACTCAGCCATCACGCCTTTAGGGCAAGATAATCTCCACTCATCAAGTACCCTGGGCAGGGTGACACAATGGTTTTTACCACCTGTTTCCTGCTGTGTAAGGAATGTGGGGGGCTTGTAGACGGGGCAGACGGAGATTCCCCCCGCCCCATCCAAAAATCTTGCCCAAACACACAGCGATACACAGAACCTAAGGATTATTTCCTGCCCCTGGAATTCCTGAGGGACAATATTTGAATATATACCTAAGGACTAAAAACTGTATAAAAGACTGGAGTAACTACTGGTTTGTAGTGAGAGAAACAGAGGAGAGAAACAGAGGAGAAAAACGGGGAGAAAAACGGAGATGAAGGAAAACACAGGAGGCGAACCATGCCGCTGAGAAGGGAAGCCGGGACAATGCTGCTCAGGAGAAAAGAGGCTGCCTGGAGGAACACAGCTCTTCTCCAGCCAAAGCCTCAGCACCCTTTCTCTACAGACCCAGGCTGCCCAGAGGGCCACAGCTCTTCTCCAGCCAAAGCCTCAGCACCCTTTCTCTACAGACCCAGGCTGCCCAGAGGGCCACAGCTCTTCTCCAGCCAAAGCCTCAGCACCCTTTCTCTACAGACCCAGGCTGCCCAGAGGACCACAGCTCTTCTCCAGCCAAAGCTTCAGCACCCTTTCTCTACAGACCCAGGCTGCCCAGAGTACCACAGCTCTTCTCCAGCCAAAGCCTCAGCACCCTTTCTCTACAGACCCAGGCTGCCCAGAGGACCACAGCTCTTCTCCAGCCAAAGCCTCAGCACCCTTTCTCTACAGACCCAGGCTGCCCAGAGGAGCCTCAGCACCGTTCCTGTACCAACCCAATATCTCCCCAGAGGACCACAGCTCCAGCCAAAACCTCAGCACCCTTTCTCTACAGACCCAGGCTGCCCAGCAAAAGCCTCAGCACCGTTTCTCTACAAACATAACATCTCCAGCAGCACCTTTCCTCCACAGACTTTAACTGTCTTGGGGGGGATGAGGGGTGTGGTAATATAATTCCTTTCCTCTTCTCTCTCTCTCCCTCTCTCTTTTCTCCCTCTCCCCTTCTTATGTCCACTTTATTTATGTAATAAATAGTCTAGCTGTTGATACTTTGGCCTCGTTTCTGCCTCTAATTTCACAACACAGGAATACTTAAAAGAACTGTGTCTCCGGACTGAGACATTTAATGTCTCCGGTTCTTGACAGCCTCCTGCCTGGAGGTGTTTGCAGCCAGGCTGGAGGTGGCTGTGAGCAATCTGCTGTGGTGTGAGGTGTCCCTGCCCATGGCAGGGGCTTGGGGCTGGCTGAGCCTGGAGCTCCCTTCCAGCCCTGCCAGCTCTGTTATCCTTCCCCTTCCCTTGGAGCTTCCACTGAGCTGCTGCCTTGGTACTTTTGTGTTCTTTGCCCAGGTTCTGACAAGCCTTCACCCATCCAAGGAGGTTTTTATTTCAGCTGAGGCTCCTAAGCAGGCTCTCACAGGGGAAATCAAGGGAACAGGGCCTGGCTCCAGGCAGTTTTCTTCAGCATCAGGCAAAATCCACACCTACAGCTCTACTGCAAGGGCTCTGTGCACAGCTCAGCCCCCAGGGCCCTGCTGAGGGCTGCTTCAGGGGCTCCCAGGGCAGATGTCTTGGGCAAGCAGTGCTTGAGCAGCCCTCCCGCCCCGAAGGAGGTCAATTTTGGGGGCTGTGATGGAAGGCAGAGCTTCCCTCCCCTTGGGTCCCCTGCTGCAGTGCCTCTCAGGCCACCTGGGTCTTGATAACCTCTGAAGCTGTGGCTTCCAGCAGCCCAGAGGAGTCCTGAGCCCCAGCAGGGGCAGGGCTGCCATGAGGCAGGCTCAGAACAGGAGGCTTTCATTGATGTCTTCTGCAACACAGAGGAGAGAAGAGAGTTAGTGACAGCTGAGGGCTGAGAGCCCTTCCTGTGCTCAGCCCCTGCCAAACTGATCCCCAAGGGCCAGAAGCCTCCTGGCAGCATCACCTCAGCCCTGGCAGGAACCAGGCAGAGATGCAGAGAGGGAGTTGGGTTGGAAGGGACCCCAAAGATCATCCAGTTGCAAACTCCACCTCCCCCCAGCCCCAGCTTGCTCAGGGCTTCATCCAGCCTGGCCCTCAACCCCTCCAGGCAAGAGGCAGCCACAGCCTCCCTGGGCAACCTGTGCCAGAGTCTCCCCAGCCTCACTCTCAAGGATCTCTTTCTCCTCTCCACTCTCAGTCTCTCCTCTCCCAGCTCCAAGCCATTGTTCCTCAGCCTGGCACTCCCAGCCCTTGGCCAGAGTCCCTCCCCAGCTCTCCTGGAGAGCTGAATAGAGCAAGGCAAACGATGTAGAGAACCACAGAGTGCTCTGGGCTGCCAGGGAGCTGCAGAGCCCCTCCAGGCCAAGCCCCTGCCCTCAGCAGGGACATCCTCCATTGCAGCAGCTTGCCCACAGCCCTCTCCAGCCTCCCCTGCAAGCTCTCCAGCCAGGGGGCCACAACCACCTCCCTGGGCAACCTCTTGCAGGCTTCCAGCAGCCTCCGGGGGCACAACTTGTTCCTCACATCCAATCTCCAGCTGCTCTGCTCTCATCTCCAACCATTGCCCCTGGGGCTGTCCCTGCAGCCCTTTGGCAGCAGTCCCTCTGCAGCCTGCTTGCAGCCCCTGCAGGGCCTGGGAGCTGCTCTCAGCTCTGCCTGCAGCCTTCTCTTCTGCAGGCTCAACACCCCCAGCTCCCTCAGCCTGGCCCCACAGCAGAGCTGCTCCAACCCCCTGAGCATCTTGCTGGCCTCCTCTGGAGCCTCTCCCTCAGCTCCAGCTCCCTCCTGTGTTGGGGGCTCCAGAGCTGGCTTCATCGTGCTGACAGCATTTGTGTTGCATAGAGAGTCACAGAATCATGGAACAGTTTGGGTTGGAAGAGGCTTCCAGGCTCACCCAGCCCAACCTCCAACCCAACCCCACCATGGCCACCAAGCCCTGGCCCCAGGTGCCAGCATGCTGCAACACCTCCAGCCATGGGGACTCCACCACCCCCCTGGGCGGCCTCTGCCAGTCCCTGACCACTCTGGCAGTAAAGAAATTCTTCCTTCTCTCCAACCTAAGCCTTTCAGGTCATTGCCTCTCCTCTTACCACCTGAGACTAGGGAACAGAGCCCAACCCCCCCCGGCTCCAGGCTCCTCTCAGGGAGCTGCAGGGAGCAACCTGCTGTGGTGTGAGGTATCCCTGCCCATGGCAAGGAGTTGGGGCTGGCTGAGCCTGCAGCTCCCTTCCATCCTTAACAATTCTATGACTATGAAACCACTTCCTAGGCTTTTCCTCCTGGGCAAGATGCCTTTTCCCCTCTCTCTTCATAAACCTTTTGCCCCCTTGGCAGCCTTCCCTCTCCTGTCCCACTCCCCACCATGAGCTCCTGGCTGCAGTTCCATTCCCTGCCCGTTCTGGCCCCAACAGGAGCACCCTATCCCACCTCAACCTGCCCCTCCCAGGCCTTGCAGGGTTACCTTCCTTGATGCCAAAGCAGTGGCACCACTCCTGCAGGGCAATCAGCTTGTCCTGGTCCCCATCACACTCCTGGAAGAAGCGAGTGATGCAGTGCTCCATGGGAACCAGGGAGGCCCTCAGGGGAGCCAGCTCCGAGTGGCTTAACAGCCTGCAACAAAGAGCAGCTCTGCAGAGCTCTGCTTCACCTCCCAGCTCCCCTCAGCCACCAGCTGCAGCATCACCAAAGGGTTTCAGCTGCTGGCCTGGGGGACAAGAGAGGAAGCTGCATGGGGTCACAGCCTGGCTTGGAGGGGACCTTCAGCATCACCCAGTGCCCACCCCCTGCCATGGGCAGGGACACCTCCCACCAGCCCCAGCTTGCTCAGGGCCTCTTCCAGCCTGGCCCTGAAGCCCTCCAAGCAGGAGGCAGCCACAGCCTCCCTGGGCAGCCTGTGCCAGAGTCTCCCCAGCCTCACTCTCAAGGATCTCTTCCTCCTCTCCACTCTCAATCTCTCCTCTCCCAGCTCCAAGCCATTGTTCCTCAGCCTGGCACTCCCAGCCCTTGGCCAGAGTCCCTCCCCAGCTATCCTGGAGCCCCTCAGGCCCTGGGAGGCTGCTCTGAGGTCTCCCTGGAGCCTTCTCCTAGGGGAAGTTATAAATCCTCTACAATTCCCCAAGCCCTTCAGTTGGATTTGAGGAAGACCTTGAAGTGCTGCTGGGCAGCCAGAAGAGGGAAGTTGCTGTTGCCCAGGGATCAGGACTGGGCCCAGCTTTGTTCCAGCTCTTCATTCCCCTCCTGGCTGAGGGCACTGAGTGCTCCCTCAGCAAGTTCCTGATGGCAGCAAACTGGGGGGGGAGGTGGCTGAGACCCCTCAGGCTGTGCTGCCATCCAAGCAGGGCTGCACAGGCTGAGGGCTGGGGGAAGGCAAAGCTCAGGAAGGTCAATCAGGAGCAGTGCAGGGTCCTGCCCCTGGGGGGGAGGCACAGCAGGCCCCAGGACAGGTTAGAGGCTGCCCTGCTGCAGAGCAGCTCCAGGGAGGAAGACCTTGGAGTGCTGCTGGGCAGCAAGGTCTGCAGGGGACAGCAAAGGGCCCTGGGGGCCAAGGGAGCCAGTGGGGGCCTGGGGGGCAGCAGGAAGAGTGTGGCCAGCAGGGCTGGGAGGTTCTGCTCCCCCTCTGCTCTGCTCTGCCCTGCTGAGCCCACAGCTGCAATCCTGTGGCCAGCTCTGGGCTCCCCAGGTGCAGAGAGACAGAGAGCTGCTGGGGAGAGCCCAAGGGA
The DNA here is from genome assembly GCF_026170545.1 of Melanerpes formicivorus. Taxonomy (NCBI): domain Eukaryota; kingdom Metazoa; phylum Chordata; class Aves; order Piciformes; family Picidae; genus Melanerpes; species Melanerpes formicivorus. The sequence goes on along the minus strand of NW_027142762.1, from coordinate 111,982 downwards.
GAGGCAGGAGGAGGAGTTGGGGACCTGAGCATCTCCCCTGTGGAGAGAGGCTGAGAGCCCTGGGGGTGGTTAGCCTGGAGAGGAGAAGGCTGAGAGGGATCTGATCAATGCCTCTCAATAGCTGAGGGCTGGGGGGCAAGGGGAGGAGGCCAAGCTCTGCTGGGTGCTGCTCAGGAGTCACCCAAGGAACAATGGACACAAAGTGGAGCAGAGAAGGTTTCAGCTGAGCAGGAGGAGAAACTTCTTTGGTGTGAGGCTGCTGGAGCCTGGAGCAGGCTGCCAGAGAGGTTGTGGAGTCTCCTGCTCTGGAGAGCTTCCAAACCCACCTGGATGGATTTTCCCACCCCCAGTAGCTGAAGGGGCTCCAGGAGAGCTGGGGAGGAACTTTGGACAAGGGCTGGGAGTGCCAGGATCAGGCTCTCTGCTCTGCTCAGCCCCCACCTGCAGCACTGCCTCCACCTCTGGGGCCTCCAGCACAAGGACCTGGAGCTGCTGGGGAGGCTCCAGAGGAGGCCACAGAGATGAGCAGAGGCTGCAGAACCTCCCCTGTGGGGCCAGGCTGGGAGAGCTGGGGCTGTGCAGCCTGGAGAGGAGAAGGCTGCAGGCAGACCTCAGAGCTGAAGGGGCTCCAGGAGAGCTGGGGAGGGACTCTGGCCAAGGGCTGGGAGTGCCAGGCTGAGGAACAATGGCTTGGAGCTGGGAGAGGAGAGATTGAGAGTGGAGAGGAGGAAGAAATTGTTGGGAGTGAGTGAAGATGTGGTCAGAGAGGGGCTCCAGTCCCCTCAGCACCTTTGTGGCCCCCATCAGCACAGGGCCTGGCCCTGGGAGTCCAATCCTTCAAGTGGCTTGGAGAAGCAAAGCAGCAGCAAAGCAGAGCAGCCCTGCAGCCCCCCCAGGTGTGACTGCTGGTACCTGTCAGCAGGCTGCAGGTCGAGCTGGTGGAACTGCCAGTGCACAGGGTACACATAGAGCTGGTAGTGCTGCCCAAAGTCAGGCAGCAGCAGCTCCAGAGCTTGGGCACCAGCCCCAAGGTGCTGCTCCTGGTAGAGCTTTTGGACCTGCACACAAAAGAGACTTTGGTTGGATTGGAGTGGAGTGGATTGGGTTGGGTTGGAGAGGAGTGGATTGGGTTGGGGTGGATTGCATTGGATTGGGTTGGAGTGGATTGGGTTGGGTAGAAGTGGAGTGGATTGGGTTAGGGTGGATTGGATTGGATTGGATTGGATTGGGTTGGGGTGGATTGAAGTGGATTGGGTTGGATTGGGTTGGATAGGGTTGGGGTGGAGTGGATTGGATTGGATTGGGTTGGATTGGGTTGGGGTGGATTGGAGTGGATTGGGTTGGGGTGGATTGGGCTGGGGTGGGATGGATTGTAGTGGATTGGGTTGGATTAGGTTGGGGTGGATTGGGTTGGATTGGAGTGGATTGGGGTAGAGTGGATTGGGTTGGGTTGGAGTGGATTGGGTTGGGGTGGATTGGGGTGGATTGGGTTGGATTAGGTTGGGGTGGATTGGGTTGGATTGGAGTGGATTGGGGTAGAGTGGATTGGGTTGGGTTGGAGTGGATTAGGTTGGGGTGGATTGGAGTGGATTGGGTTGGGGTGGGGTGGATTGGGTTGCGGTGGATTGGGTTGGGGTGGGGTGGATTGGGTTGCAGTGGATTGGGTTGGGTTGGGTTGGGTTGGATTGGATTGGAGTGGATTGGGTTGGGTTGGATTGGAGTGGATTGGGTTGGGGTGGAATGAATTGGGTTGGGTTAGATTGGAGTGGATTGGGTTGGGGTGGGTTGGAGTGGATTGGGGTGGTGTGGAGTGGATTGGGGTGGATTGGAGTGGATTGGGTTGGGGTGGAGTGGAGTGGAGAGGGTTGGGGTGGAGTGGATTGGGTTGGAGTGGATTGGATTGGAGTGGATTGGGTTGGAGTGGAGTGGATTGGGTTGGGGTGGATTGGGTTGGGGTGGAGTGGAGTGGATTGGAGTGGACTGGGTTGGTGTGGAGTGGATTGGCATGTGTTGGATTGTGTTGGGTGGGGTGGATTGGGTTGGGTTGGACTGGAGTGGATTGGGTTGGGTTGGGTTGGAGTGGGTTGGGGTGGGGTGGATTGGCTTGGGTTGGATTGGGTTGGGGTGGATTGGGATGGGGTGGAGTGCATTGGATTGGAATGGGTTGGAATGGGTTGTAGTGGGTTGGGTTGTGTTGGAGTGGGTTGTGTTGGAGTGGAGTGGAGTAGATTTGGTTGGAGTGGAGTGGAATGGGTTGGATTAGATTGGATTGGGTTGGGGTGGATTTGATTTGATCGAATCACAGAGCCACAGAGCTCCCAGGGTTGGAAGGGAGCTCAGAGCTCAGCCAGCCCCAGCCCCCTGCCATGGGCAGGGACACCTCCCACCAGCCCCAGCTTGCTCAGGGCCTCATCCAGCCTGGCCCTGAACCCCCCCAGGCAGGAGGCAGCCACAGCCTCCCTGGGCAGCCTGTGCCAGAGTCTCCCCAGCCTCACTCTCAAGGATCTCTTCCTCCTCTCCACTCTCAGTCTTTCCTCTCCCAGCTCCAAGCCATTGTTCCTCAGCCTGGCACTCCCAGCCCTTGGCCAGAGTCCCTCCCCAGCTCTCCTGGAGCCCCTTCAGGTTCTGGCAGGCTGCTCTGAGATCTGCCTGGAGCCTTCTCTTCCCCTGTCTCAACAGCCCCAGCTCTCCCAGCCCCAACCCCTGCAGGTCAGGCTGGGAGCAGCAGCTCCATGAGCTGCCAGGTCAGAGACACTGCAGCAGGAGGCACCTTCAGCTGTGACCATTCTCTGGTGCTGCAGGAGGAGGCTTCCCTCTTGCAGGTGGCTGCCTCCTGCTCTTGGTTTCCTTTGTTTCCTACTGGAGATGCACATTTGGCTGCCCCAGAGGAACTCTAGCTGCCTCAGGGAAACTCCCTGATTTCCTGTGCAGAGCTCCCCTGGGAGCCCACTGCTGACTGAGCAGGGGATGGGAGCTGGGGCTCCAGCATCCTCCTTTACCTGCAGGGCCAGAGCTCACATCCTGCCTCTTGCCTGGCAGTGCCCTGGCCCCTGGGGTGCTCATTGCTGGGTGGACTCCAGCCCTGCCCTTCCAAGCTCTTCACTTTCTTGGTCAACACCTTTGTTGGTGCCATGGCACTGGGGCAGCCTCAGCACCAGGCTGGGTGGTGACACTCTGGAGGGAAGGATCCATCCAGGGCAGGCTGCAGGGCTGGGCCCGAGGCAACCTCCTGAAGCTCAACAAAGCCAAGGGCAAGGTCCTGCAGCTGGCTCAAGGCAGTGCCAAGCACAGAGCCAGGCTGGGTGGGGAAGGGGCAGAGAGCAGTGGTGAGGAGAAGACCCTTTGGGTGCTGGGGGAGGAGCAGCTCTGTGCCTGCCCTGCCAGAGGCTCCCTGCTGCTGGGGCAGCTGAGGGGACCTGAGCTTGGCTCAGCAAGCAGCTGGAGCAAGGCAGCCTCAGCAGCCTGCCAGGGACAGCAGGGAGGGAAGGATCCATCCAGAGGGCCCTGGGCAGGCTGCAGAGCTGGCCCCAAGGCAACCTCCTGAAGCTCAACAAGGCCAAGGGCAAAGTCCTGACCTTGGGTCAGGGCAATCCCAGGCTCTAGCCAAGGAAGTGCTGCTGAGCATCTTCTTGGTGCAGGGGCAGTGGGCTGGGGGCAGCCTCAGCAGCTTGCCAGTGACACCAGGCCGGGAGGTGACACTCTGGAGGGAAGGATCCATCCAGGGCAGGCTGCAGGGCTGGGCCCAAGGCAACCTCCTGAAGCTCAGCAAGGCCAAGGGCAAGGTCCTGCAGCTGGCTCAGGGCAGTGTCAAGCACAGAGCCAGGCTGGGAGGGGAAGGGGCAGAGAGCAGCCTGGGGGTGCTGGGAGAGGAGCAGCTCTGTGCCTGCCCTGCCAGAGGCTCCCAGCTGCTGGGGCAGCTGAGGGGACCTGAGCTTGGCTCAGCAAGCAGCTGGAGCAAGGCAGCCTCAGCAGCCTGCCAGGGACAGCAGGCTGGAGGAAAGGATCCATCCAGAGGGCCCTGGGCAGGCTGCAGAGCTGGCCCCAAGGCAACCTCCTGAAGCTCAACAAGGCCAAGGGCAAGGTCCTGGGGCAATCCTTCCCCTTGGGTGGCAGTGTCCTTCCTCCAGCCTAAACCTACCCTGGTCCTGTCACAATCCACTCCCTCTCCTCCTGGCACTCCCAGCCCTCGTCCCAGCCCCCTCCCCAGCTCTCCTGGAGCCCCTTCAGGCAGTGGAACTCCAACCCTTGGGTTTCTCCAGCTCCTAAGAGCAGGCTGTGCCCCGCAGGGGGGTTGCCGACCTTGTTCCTCTGCCTGTCGGTCAGCAGCGCGGCGCCGCCCGGCCCCCGCCGGTAGTACTGCAGCAGGATGTTCTTCAGCCAGTCTCGCATCCGCAGCGGGAACTGCGCTGCCTCCCAGTCGCTGCAGGGGGGAAGGGCTGTGCCCCAGCAGGGAGCCTTTGTTAGCAGCCAGCTCAGAGCAGCGCCCAGCAATCAGGGCAGGAAGGGAGCTCCAGGCTCAGCCAGCCCCAAGCCCCTGCCATGGGCAGGGACACCTCACACCACAGCAGCTTGCTCACAGCCACCTCCAGCCTGGCTGCAAACACCTCCAGCCAGGAGGCTTCCACCACCTCCCTGGGCAGCCTATGCCAGGCTCTCACCACCCTCCTGGGCAACAACTCACAGCCAATCTCCAGCTCCCCACTTCTACTTCTGCTCCAGCCCCCCCCACTCCTAGCCCTCCCTCACCCCCTCCAAAGTCCCTCCCCAGCTTGCTTGCAGCCCCCTGCAGCTCCTGCAAGGCCACCAGAAGGTCTCCTGGGAGCCTTCTCCTCTCCAGCCTGCACAAGCCCAACTCTCTCAGGCTGTGCTCACAGCAGAGCAGCTCATGGGGGTCAACTTCTTCCTCACATCCAAGCTGCATCTCCTCACTTCTGGTTCTGCTCCATCACCCTCAGGAGGTCTTAAGGAAGGAGGGCAGAGGAGGAAAGCAGCAAACTCAGCTCCAGCTCCTGGCTCTTTCTCCCTGGCTGAAAGCTGCCCAGCAAAGCCCAAGCTCACCTTTGCAGGAGCCCATGTAGTCCAGGTGCAGCTGGTGTCCCAGCTTGGTGCCTTCCAGCTGGCATTTGGTGCCAAAGAGCTGGCATGTGCCAGTGTAAGTCTTGTTATCAGTGCCACACACCTGGAGCAGGGAGGGAAAAACAAGGCCACCCCCACCCAACCCCCCCCAGCAAGGTGCTGAGAACAGCTCTGGGCACTCTGTGGCACCTCAAAATTAACCTTCTGAGTGCACACAGGGAGGCCACCAACAGGGTGGAACCTTGGGGTTGAATCAGAGAGTGCCAGGGGCTGGGAGGGAGCTGCAGAGCTCATCCAACCCAAGCCCTGCCAGAGCAGGGCACCCAGAGCACAGCCAGGGGGGGTTGGAACATCTCCAGAGCAGGAGACTCCACAACCCCCCTGGGCAGCCTGCTCCAGGCCTCTGGAAGCCTCCCAGGGAAAGAATTCTCCTCCTGTGTCCATGGCACTTCCTCTGGCTCAGCTCCCACCCCTGCCCCTGGGGCTGGCACTGGGCAGCCCCCAGCAGAGCCTGGCTCCAGCCCCTAGGCACTGCCCCTGCACAGCTTCATCCCCAGCCCTGAGCTCCCCCTCAGGCTCCTCCTCTGCAAGCTGCAGAGCCCTCAGCTCCCTCAGGCTCTGCTGGGGAGGAAGATGTTCCCCTGCCTGCAGCAGCTCTGTGCCTCTGGGCTGGGCTCTCTGCAGCAGCTCCCTGAGCTCCTGCTGGAGCTGAGGGGCCCAGAGCTGGAGCCAAGATTGCAGCTGTGGCCTCAGCAGGGCAGAGCAGAGGGGCAGCAGAACCTCTCTGCCCTCCTCCCCACAGCCCTTCTGCTGCAGCCCAGGCTGCCCTTGGCCTCCTTGGCCCCCAGAGCACATTGCTGGCTCCTGGGTACCTCCCACCCCCCAGCCCCCCCAGGGCCTTTTCCCCTGCCCTGCTCTGCAGCAGCTCAGTCCCCAACCTGCTCTGCTCCCTGGGGTTGTTCTTCCCCAGCTGCCAGCCTCTGCCCTTGCCCCTCTTGCGCTTCTTTCCACCCCTCCCTGCTCAGCTCTCCCCCTGAGGAGGTTTTAAGGTGCCTGCCTAAGGACTCCTCTGTGCTTACACCTGCAGCTTCCAGAGGCTTGGATTTCTTGCTGTGTGCTGGCAGCAGCATCTCTGAGGTGGCACAGGACCACTGCTCCAGGACCTGCCAGTGCTCAGTGCATGCTTTAGAGCACCCAAGGGGAAAATGCAGCAGGGGAAAGCTGTGATCCCTGAGAGACTGAGGGAGAGGAACAGACAGGTCCTGGTGCCTGGAACTGGGGAATAGGATAGGCTGGAAAAGTTCTTCAACCCAACACTGCCCAGGCTGGGGCTAAGCCATGGCCTCAGCACCACAGCTCTGAAACCCCTCCAGGGATCAGCATCCAACCCCCTCCCTGGGCAGCCTGGGCCAGGCTTGCAGAACCCTTGCAGCCAAGAAGTTTCTTCTCCTCTCCAAGCTAAGCCTCCCCTGGGGCAGCCTGAGGCCATTGCCTCTCCTCCTGGCCCTTGTTCCTAGGGAGCAGAGCCCAACCCCCCCTGGCTGCAGCCTCCTCTCAGGGAGCTGCAGAGAGCAAGGAGGTCTCCCTCAGCCTCCTCTGCTCCACACTCCCCACCCCCAGCTCCCTCAGCTGCTCCTCCCCAGCCCTCTTCCCCACACCCTTCCCCACCTTTCTTGCCCTTCCCTGGCCCTGCTCCAGCTCCTCCAGCTCCTTCTTGCAGCCAGGAGCCCAAAGCTCAAGCCAGCCCTCAAGCTGTGGCCTGCCCAGTGCTGAGCCCAGGGGCACAATCCCTGCCCTGCTCCTGCTGCCCAACCATTGCTGCTCCAGCCCAGGCTGCTGCTGCCCTTCTTGCCCCCCTGCCCACCCCCTGCCTCCTCTCCAGCTGGCTGTTGATCAACATCCTCAGGTCCTTTCCTGCTGCCAAGCTCTCCTCAGTGACTCTGGGTCCTTTGCACTGCTTTTACAGCTGCTGGAGCCACCCAAACCACTCTCCTGCTTTTTAGGGCAGCTCAAGAGGGACAGGGAGCTGCTGCAGAGAGGCCAAGGCAGGCTCCAAGGCTGCTGAAGGGACTGCAGCACTGCCTGGGGAGGAGAGGCTGAGAGCCCTGGGGGTGCTGAGTGTGGAGAGGAGAAGGCTGAGAGGGAGCTGAGCAATGTCTCTCAAGAGCTGAGGGCTGGGGGGCAGGAAGGGAGGCACAGGGACAGCCTCTGCTCACTGGGCCCTGGCACAGGCCAAGGGGCAAGGGATGGAAAGTGCAGCCCAGGAGGTTGCAGCTCAGCCTCAGGAGGAACTTCTTGCCTGGGAGGCTGCCAGAGGCCTGGAGCAGGCTGCCCAGAGAGGTTGTGGAGTCTCCTTCTGTGGAGCCTTTGCAGCCCTGGCTGGATGTGTTCTGTGTGCCCTGGGCTGGATCCTCTGCTCCTGCTCTGCCAGGGGGCTGCCACTGGCAGCTCTCCAGAGCTCCCTTCCAGCCCCCAGCACCCTCTGAGGCTGTGAAGGGCTCTTGAGTCCTAGCAGGGGAAGGTGTTCCCTGGGAAACATCTCAGCTGCCTTTCCCCCACTCTGTCTGGAGTGAGATACTTACCTGCTCATAGTCCTTGGTGGGAGGACAAGCAGCAGGGTCCTGGCAGATGCAGGCTGCTGTCCCCTCCTTGCCCACCTGGCAGACTCTCCCTTTCTTGCAGTGGAAGTCCCTGCAGGGATCTAGAGACCAGAGCAAGTAGGAAGGGAGGGTTAGAGGGGCAGGGACAGAGCCAGCTGCTTCTGGCAGCCCAAGCAGAGCACAGCCCAAGGGTTCCTCAGGCAGTGCCCAGGGCAGCTGGTTCCAGTGCAGCTGAGCAGAGCAAGGCACAAGGTGCAGAGAGGCACAGAGTGCTCTGGGCTGGAAAGGAGCTGCAGAGCCCCTCCAGGCCAAGCCGCTGCCCTCAGCAGGGACATCCTCCACTGCAGCAGCTTGCCCACAGCCCTCTCCAGCCTCCCCTCCAAGCTCTCCAGCCAGGGGGCCACAACCACCTCCCTGGGCAACCTCTTGCAGGCTTCCAGCAGCCTCCTGGGGCAGAACTTGTTCCTCACATCCAATCTCCATCTGCTCTGCTCTCATCTCCAACCATTGCCCCTGGGGCTGTCCCTGCAGCCCTTTGGCAGCAGTCCCTCTGCAGCCTGCTTGCAGCCCCTGCAGGGCCTGGGAGCTGCTCTCAGCTCTGCCTGCAGCCTTCTCTTCTGCAGGCTCAACACCCCCAGCTCCCTCAGCCTGGCCCCACAGCAGAGCTGCTCCAACCCCCTCAGCATCTTGCTGGCCTCCTCTGGAGCCTCTCCCCCAGCTCCAGGTCCCTCCTGTGCTGAGGGCTCCAGAACTGGCCCCAACCCTGCAGGTGAGGTCCAGGGACTGGGAGCTGCTCTGAGCTCTGCCTGCAGCCTTCTCTTCTCCAGGCTCAGCACCCCCAGCCCCAGAGAGTTCCTGACCTGGCTTGTGGCTTACCCTGCAGGCCCAGTTGGCTCCTGTTGCTTGCACTCTCCTCCTCACCACGGGAGCTGTCTGGGCTCTGTACCTGTGTGGTCAACAGAGACAGCAGCAGGAAGGGATAAAGCTTGGGGGGGGAGAAGGAACAGAACTTGGGCAACACTTTAGGTGCAAAGAGAGAGCCTGGTGAGGCACAACCTGCACTGCTGGGCAGCAGGAGGGAGGCTGCTCTGCAGAATGGGTGGGAGGTTGCCAGGGAGCTCTGGAGCCTCTGTGCCAGGAAGGCTCTGGAGGGGCTGGAAGGTGTCCAGAGCAGGGCCAGGAGGAGGAGCAGAGGGCTGGAGCTGCTCTGCTCTGAGCACAGCCTGAGAGAGTTGAGCTTGTGCAGGTTGGAGAGGAGAAGGCTCCCAGGAGACCTTCTGGTGGCCTTGCAGGAGCTGCAGGGGGCTGCAAGCAAGCTGAGGAGGGAATTTGGAGGGTGTCTGCAGCCCTCTGAGCATCTTGGTGGCCTCCTCTGGAGCCTCTCCCTCAGCTCCAGCTCCCTCCTGTGTTGAGGGCTCCAGCTCTGGCCCCAGCCCTGCAGGTGAGGTCTCCCCAGAGCAGAGCAGAGGGGCAGGATCCCTCTCTCCAGCTCTGGCCACCCTGCTTTGGGTGCAGCCCAGGCTGCCCTTGGCCTCCTGTGCTGCAGTCTCTCACTGCCTGCTCCTGTTCAGCTTCTCCCCTCCCCAGCACCTCCAAGGCCTTCTCTGCAGGGCTGCTCTCAGCCTTCTCATCTCCACCCCTCCCAGCCCCAGTGCTTTCCTTTGGCCCAGCCCAGCACATCTCCCTCCAGCCAGCCCCAGCCCCCTGCCATGGGCAGGGACACCTCACAGCACAGCAGCTTGCTCACAGCCACCTCCAGCCTGGCTGCAAACACCTCCAGCCAGGAGGCTTCCACCACCTCCCTGGGCAGCCTGGGCCAGGCTCTCACCACCCTCCTGCCCAACAACTTCTTCCTCACAGCCAAGCTCCAGCTCCCCACTTCTACTTCTGCTCCAGCCCCCCCACTCCTAGCCCTCCCTCACCCCCTCCAAAGTCCCTCCCCAGCTTGCTTGCAGCCCCCTGCAGCTCCTGCAAGGCCACCAGAAGGTCTCCTGGGAGCCTTCTCCTCTCCAGCCTGCACAAGCCCAGCTCTCTCAGGCTGTGCTCAGAGCAGCTCCAGCCCTCTGATCCTCCTCTTGGCTTCCACCACCTCCCTGGGCAACCTGTGCCAGGCTCTCACCACCCTCCTGGGGAACAACTTCTGCATTTGAAGGAGTTCTCCCTCCCCTTTTCCTCCAGGATGGCTCTTCCATCATCAAGGAGTTAATGTGGGGACTGCTGCCCTCCCCCTCCCCCCTTTATGCCCCCTCCTACACTGTAGCTGCAGAAGCATTTACCTGAGCTTCCCTCTCCATGGCCTGCAGGTTCTGGGCAGAGCTCCTCCTGCCCCCTTGCTCCTGGCTCTCAGGATGAAGTGGCTCAAGCTTGTGGTCACCTTGTCTGGGGTGCTGGAAGCCTCTCCTCTTGCCACCTTGGTAGCCCTCAGCCTCTCTCTGGGCTGCAGGCTCCTCTCCAGTGCTTCCTTCCCCTTGCTGCTCAGCCCTGGCTCTCTCCTGGTCCTTCCTCTGCATCCTCTCCTCTTCCTCAGAGGCTTCTTCTTTCCAGGCACTGCTGAGCTCTTCCTCCCCAGCAGTGCCCCCCCTGGCAAGGCCAGCAGCAGCAGCAGCCCTGCCCTGCCTCTCTTGCCTCTTCTCAGCTCTGCTCTCATCACCCTGGGAGCTCACCTGGAGGCTGCTTTCCCTCCCAGGGCTCTGCTGCCTCTCCTGATGTGCTCTGGGAGGGGAGGCCACTTCTTCCTCCTGGTTCTCCTCTTTCTCTTCCTCCTCCAGGGCAGCTTTCTCCCCATGGCTCTTGGAGGGCAGGACTGCTTGCCTGGCACCTCTCAGGCTCCCCTCAGCCTGCCTCCTCTCTTCCCTCTGCTGCCCTGGCTGTCGGTGCCCTGCCCTTGGCTGGAGGCCTCCCTGCTCCATGGCGCTCTGGGCAGCTTCTTCACCCCACTCCTCCTCCTCCTCCTCCTCATCCTCCTCTCCCCCACCTCCTCCTTCCCCTCTCTCCCTGCCTTTCCCAGGCAGGGCCATGCTGCTCTGGTTGCCTTTCCCCAGGTGAAGCTGCTGCTGAAGCCTCAGAGCAGCCAGGGGGGGTGGTGGCTTGCCCGGGGGGTGCCAGCTGCCCTCGGTGCTGCGCTTCTGATGCCTCCTGAGCTGCTGCTGCTGCTGGGGGCTGCCCTGGGCCCTGCTGCTGAAGCTGCTGCTCCAGGAGGCAGCCTCAGAAGCCAAGCCTGGTTTGCTGGGCAGTGCCAGGGAGCTGCTGCTTCCCAGGCTGGCTGGCCCTGGCTGCTGGCTGCCCATCCTGCCTCCTTCCCCGGGGGCCTGGGGCTCAGCGGTGCCCTCAGCGCCCGGCCCTGGCACCTCTGCCCTCAGGGCTTGGGGCTGGGGCAGCAGAGCAGCCTGGGCTCCAGGGCCTGCACTCTCTGCCCTGGAGGCTCCAGGGGGAACAGCTTCACCCTGGAAAAGCAAGCAAAGAAGAGATCAAGGAGAGGATTGCAGCTCAGAAGCTGCCCCTGAGGTGCCTGCAGGGCTGCTTGGCCTCACACGGGGCACAGCTCAGCCCTGGGCTTGGGGAGCAGGATGCCCAAGGAGGGGATGCAGGATCCTCCCCTGGAGATAGTCAAGGGGAGGCTGGAGAGGGCTCTGAGCAAGCTGCTGCAGTGAAGGATGTCCCTGCTGAGGGCAGGGGTTTGGCCTGGAGGAGCTCTGCAGCTCCCTTCCAGCCCTGAGCACTCCATGAAGGCTCCTCAGGAGCCAGCCCAAAGCTCTGGAGCTCCCTTCCAGCCCTGAGCACTCCATGAAGGCTCCTCAGGAGCCAGCCCAAAGCTCTGGAGCTGCTTCCAGCCCTGAGCATTCCATGAAGGCTCCTCAGGAGCCAGCCCACAGCTCTGGAGCTGCTTCCAGCCCTGAGCATTCCATGAAGGCTCCTCAGGAGCCAGCCCACAGCTCTGGAGCTCCCTTCCAGCCCTGAGCACTCCATGAAGGCTCCTCAGGAGCCAGCCCAAAGCTCTGGAGCTCCCTTCCAGCCCTGAGCACTCCATGAAGGCTCCTCAGGAGCCAGCCCAAAGCTCTGGAGCTCCCTTCCAGCCCTGAGCATTCCATGAAGGCTCCTCAGGAGCCAGCCCAAAGCTCTGGAGCTCCCTTCCAGCCCTGAGCATTCCATGAAGGCTCCTCAGGAGCCAGCCCACAGCTCTGGAGCTGCTTCCAGCCCTGAGCACTCCATGAAGGCTCCCATTCCAGCCCCAGCCCAGCCCCAGCCCTGCCCCAGCCCCAGCCCCCAGCCCTACCCCAGCCCTGCCCCAACCCTACCCCAGCCCTGCCCCAGCCCTGCCCCTGCCCTACCCCAGCCCTGCCCCAGCCCTGCCCCTGCCCTACCCCAACCCAGCCCCAGCCCAGCCCTCAGCCCTGCCCCAGCCCCAGCCCTACCCCAGCCCTGCCCCAGCTCAGCCCATCTCAGCAGCTGCTGTGCTTGGTGGCAGCTGCAGGGTGCTCTGCTGGGCAGCACTCACAGGGGACCAGCCAGCCCCACACTTCTGGCCCCCTGTGCCAGGCTCTCACCACCCTCCTGCCCAACAACTTCTTCCTCACAGCCAAGCTCCAGCTCCCCACTTCTACTTCTGCTCCAGCCCCCCCACTCCTAGCCCTCCCTCACCCCCTCCAAAGTCCCTCCCCAGCTCTCCTGGAGCCCTTCAGGTACTGGGAGGCTGCTCTGAGGTCTCCCTGGAGCCTTCTCTTCTCCAGGCTGCACAACCCCAGCTCTTCCCAAGGCAGCCTGGCCTTAAACCCCTCCAGGGACACCTCACAGCAGGGCAGGTTGCTCAGGTGGAGATGAATCCCACGGGACTGGGAGAACAAGAGGAGTACCTTGCCTGCAGCCTTCCGTCCATGAGTCCCCAGCTTGTGGCTGAAGGGATGGGCCTGGAATAGATCAAGGCATTCAGTATCCACCCCATGAGTGAAAGCCTGGGGCAGGTCAGAGCCAGCCCAGGGTCTTCACAGGAGGGGGATATCAAAGGCACAGGGGGGACAGCACAGGGAGGACTTACTGGACTAGCACAGGCTGCTCCTACAAGGCAGAGGAAGAGAGCCACAGCCTTCATGCTCTGCAGGTCTGGGAGAGGAGAGCAGTGGTGGGGCAGTGGCAGGGGTCAGAGGCTTCCTCTCTGCAAGCAACAGCAAAAAGAATGCATGGAGTCACAGAACTCACTGCCAGGGCTGGAAGGGATCAGGAGGCACAGCCAGCTCCAGCCCCCTGCCATGGGCAGGGACACCTCACACCACAGCAGGTTGCTCACAGCCACGTTTGGAAAGGAAGGAGCTCAGCCCCTGGGAGAGCTCCAGGGGAAGCCTCCTGCCTGGAGGTGTTTGCAGCCAGGCTGGAGGTGGCTGTGAGCAAGCTGCTGTGGTGTGAGGTGTCCCTGCCCATGGCAGGGGGTTGGGGCTGGCTGAGCCTGGAGCTCCCTTCCAACCTCCTCTTTCACTCACCTGGGTCCATGCTGTGTCCCCTCACAGGTGACTTTTAGAAAGGAAGGAGCTCAGCCCCTGGGAGAGCTCCAGGGAGAGCCCCCCGAGGGCCACAGCCCTGTGCACAGCCCTGAGGCTTGCAGGCTGCCAATCAGTATGGAGACACAGACACAGAACTGCAGCCCAGCCTCCAGCTGAGCAGAACCTCTGCACTGCTCTCTCCCAAGGCCTTTGAACACCACCACACGGAGTCACAGAGCTGCCAGGGCTGGAAGGGAGCTCAAGCTCCAGCCACCTCCAGCCTGGCTGCAAACACCTCCAGCCAGGAGGCTTCCACCACCTCCCTGGGCAGCCTGGGCCAGGCTCTCACCACCCTCCTGCCCAACAACTTCTTCCTCACAGCCAAGCTCCAGCTCCCCACTTCTACTTCTGCTCCAGCCCCCCCACTCCTAGCCCTCCCTCACCCCCTCCAAAGTCCCTCCCCAGCTTGCTTGCAGCCCTCTGCAGCTCCTGCAAGGCCACCAGAAGGTCTCCTGGGAGCCTTCTCCTCTCCAGCCTGCACAAGCCCAACTCTCTCAGGCTGTGCTCACAGCAGAGCAGCTCCAGCCCTCTGCTCCTCCTCCTGGCCCTGCTCTGGACACCTTCCAGCCCCTCCAGAGCCTTCCTGGCACAGAGGCTCCAGAGCTGGCCCCAGAGCTGCAGCTGTGGGCTCATCCCAAATGCCCCAATATGATTTTCCTGTGTTTATTGCTGTGATGCTTTTATGTTGAGTTTGCTTTGGGGACTAACCACAGTGAAGTAATTTTTGCTCCCAAGTTCTGTGCAGTGAGGCAACTATACTCCTGGAGATGAATCCCTTTCAGTCAAGCAGTTTCTTCCCACAGCCAACCTAAACCTTCCCTTGGGGCAGCTTGAGGCCATTTCATAGAGTCACAGAATCAATAAGGTTGGAAAAGACCTCAGAGCTCATCCAGTCCAACCTCTCCCCCAGCACCATCTGAGCAACTCAACCATGGCACCAAGGGCCTCAGCCAGGCTCTTCCTAAGCACCTCCAGGGATGGGGACTCCACCACCTCCCTGGGCAGCTCATCCCAGTGGCCAATTCTTCTTGCTGGGAAGAACTTTCTCCTCCCCTCCAGCCTCAACCTCCCCTGGCACAGCTTGAGACTGTGTCCTCTTGTTCTGGTGCTAGGGTGCTGGGAGAAGAGACCAACCCCCCCCTGGTTACAACCTCCCTGCAGGGAGTTGGAGAGAGCTACACCTCCAAGGCCAGCCCCAGTTTCTCTGGGCTCACAGAAGGGTGGATTCCTGGAGCCTAAGCTAGTGGCTTAGAGCTCCTGAGGTGAGCTCTGACCCTGGCTGTCAGCTGGGGGAATTCCTGCAGCTGGCACAGAACAATCCTCACTGCCAGCACAGGCTGGGGGAGGAGGGGGGAGAATGCAGCCCTGCAGAGAAGGCCTTGGGGGTGCTGGGGAGGGGGAGAAGCTGGCCAGGAGCAGGCAGGGTGAGGCTGCAGCACAGGAGGCCAAGGGCAGCCTGGGCTGCACCCAAAGCAGGGTGGCCAGAGCTGGAGAGAGGGATCCTGCCCCTCTGCTCTGCTCTGGGGAGACCTCACCTGCAGGGCTGGGGCCAGAGCTGGAGCCCTCAACACAGGAGGGAGCTGGAGCTGAGGGAGAGGCTCCAGAGGAGGCCAGCAAGATGCTCAGGGGGTTGGAGCAGCTCTGCTGTGGGTCCAGGCTGAGGGAGCTGGGGGTGTTGAGCCTGCAGAAGAGAAGGCTGCAGGCAGACCCCAGAGCAGCTGCCAGGCCCTGCAGGGGCTGCAAGCAGGCTGCAGAGGGACTGCTGCCAAAGGGCTGCAGGGACAGCCCCAGGGGCAATGGTTGGAGATGAGAGCAGAGCAGATGGAGATTGGATGTGAGGAACAAGTTCTGCCCCAGGAGGCTGCTGGAAGCCTGCAAGAGGTTGCCCAGGGAGGTGGTTGTGGCCCCATGGCTGGAGAGCTTGCAGGGGAGGCTGGAGAGGGCTGTGGGCAAGCTGCTGCAGTGGAGGATGTCCCTGCTGAGGGCAGGGGGTTGGCCTGGAGGGGCTCTGCAGCTCCCTTCCAAGCCTAACTCCTGTGTGGCTGTATGATTGTGCAAGAGGCTTGGGGTTTTGGGTTGCTTATGTTGGCCCTCACACAGTGCTTCATTGTTTTGCAGAATGAGAGGGCAAGCAGTTGTCCCAGTGAGCAGAGCAAGGTCATCTTCCTCCACCCAACAACTCTGCAGTGCCTCCTAAAGAGCATTTCCTTCTGCCCTGGCCACAACCACCTTGAAAGGATTTGATCCTTATAGCAAACCCCCACGGCCCTGGGGCAGCCCCAGCTCTTTCCTGGCAGGGGAAAAAGCTTTCCCAGAGGGTTAGCCTCAAGATATCCTAAAGGTTTCATGAACAATCAATCAATCAATCAATCAATAAAGAATCAATACCATAGCAGCAGAAGAGTTGCTCCTTCTTGCGTAGCCACTGAGGGAGTGGAGATCCTTCAGCCTTCCTGCACTGGCAATCCTTCAGCCTTCCAAACCCTTCCTGCTGCTCCTGGGCTCTGCTTGGGAGCCTGGCCTGGGCTCTGCCAGCAGAGGAAGGTGATGATGCTCTGGGAAGCTCCCAAAGGGCTCCCCAGGGATGAGGCAGGGTGCAGAGGGCTGGTGAAGCTCTGCTGAATTAATTGGATCAGGAAGACAATTGAAAGCTGGCAGGCTGGGGGCCAGTGGAGCTCAGCCACTGAGTGGGAAGGACATATTTAGGCTGGGGAGGGGAGGGGGAGCCAGAGGCTGCAGGGATCTGCTGCATTGGCTGGGCCCAGGGGAGCTGGATTAAGGGGATCAGCCTGGGGCTGTCACGTTGTGAGCCTGGGGGGGGAGAGGGAAGCAGGGAGGGTGCTGGGCCCTGCTGAAGTGCTCAGGGGTGTTGCAGCCTCCTGGAGGGGCTGGGGGGAGCTTCCCCTGCTGAAGGGAAGTGGGCAGAGGAGTGGGAAGGGGCAGAGGAGTGGGAAGTGAAGTTCTGCCTTAAAACTATAGGAAATAGGAGAGAAAAGGGAAGGGCTAGATTGAAACTGTAGAAAGTAGGAGTGGGAAGTGAAGTTCTGGATTAAAGCTGTAGAAAATAGGAGTGGAAAGGGAAGTTCTAGATTAAAACTGTACAAAATAGGAGGAGAAAGTGAAGTTCTAGATTAAAACTGTACAAAATAGGAGTGGAAAGGGAAGTTCTGGATTAAAGCTGTACAAAATAGGTGTGGAAAGTGAAGTTCTAGACTGAAGATGTGGAAAATAGGAGTGGAAAGGGAAGTTCCAGATTAAACCTGCACAAAATAGTGGAAAGGGAAGTTCTGGATCAAAGGTGTAGAAAACAGGAGTGGAAAGTGAAGTTCTGCATTAAAACTGCAGAAAATAGGAGTGGAAATTAAAGTTCTAGATTAAAGGTGTAGAAAACAGGGGTAGAAAGGAAAGTTCTAGATTTAAACTGTAGAAAATAGGAGTGAAAATGAAGTTCTACATTAAAACTTTACACAACAGGAGTGGAAAGGGAAGTTCTGGACGAAAACTGTGCAAAATAGCCATGGAAAGTGAAGTTCTGGATTAAAGATGCAGAAAACAGGAGTGAAAAGTGAAGTTCTGCAGCAGAACTGTAGAAAATAGGAGTGGAAAGGGAAGTTCTGGATTAAAGTGCACAAAATAGGAGAGAAAAGTGAAGTTCTAGCTCAAAACTGTGGAAAATAGGAGTGGAAAGGGAAGTTCTAGATTAAAGCTCTACAAAATAGGAGTGGGAAGTGAAGTTCAGGATAAAACTGCACAAAATAGGAGTGGAAAGTGAAGTTCTGGATTAAAACTGCACAAAATAGGAGTGGAAAGTGAAGTTCTGGATTAAAACTGCAGAAAATAGGAGTGGAAAGGGAAATTCTAGATTAAAGGTGTAGAAAACAGGAGTGGAAAGTGAAATTCTGGATGAAAACTCTAGAAAATAGGAGTGGAAAGGGAAGTTCTATACTAAAACTGTACAAAATAGGAGGAGAAAGTGAAGTTCTGGATAAAACTGTAGAAAATAGGAGTAGAAAGGGAAGTTCTAGATTAAAACTGCACAAAATAGGAGTGGAAAGGGAGGTTCTAGATTAAAGATGTACAAAATAGCAGTGGAAAGTGAAGTTCTGGATTAAAGATGCAGAAAACAGGAGTGAAAAGTGAGGTTCTAGATTAAAACTGCACAAAATAGGAGTGGAAAGGGAAGTTCTGGATTAAAACTGCAGAAAATAGGAGTGGAAAGGGAAGTTCTGGATTAAAGGTGTAGAAAATAGGAGTGGAAAGTGAAGTTCTAGATTAAAGGTGTAGAAACCAGGAGTGGAAAGGGAAGTTCTGGATTAAAGCTGCACAAAATGGGAGTGGAAAGGGAAGTTCTAGATTAAAGGTGTAGAAAATAGGAGTGGAAAGGGAAGTTCTGGAGTAAAGGTGTAGAAAATAGGAGTGGAAAGGGAAGTTCTGGATTAAAGGTGTAGAAAATAGGAGTGGAAAGGGAAGTTCTGGAGTAAAGGTGTAGAAAATAGGAGTGGAAAGGGAAGTTCTGGATTAAAGGTGTAGAAAATAGGAGTGGAAAGGGAAGTTCTGGAGTAAAGGTGTAGAAAATAGGAGTGGAAAGGGAAGTTCTGGATTAAAGGTGTAGAAAATAGGAGTGGAAAGGGAAGTTCTGGATTAAAGCTGTAGAAAATAGGAGTAGAAAGGGAAGTTCTGGATTAAAGCTGCACAAAATAGGAGTGGAAAGGGAAGTTCTGTATTAAAGCTGCACAAAATAGGAGTGGAAAGGGAAGTTCTGGATTAAAGCTGCACAAAATAGGAGTGGAAAGGGAAGTTCTAGATTAAAGGTGTAGAAAATAGGAGTGGAAAGGGAAGTTCTGGATTAAAGCTGCACAAAATAGCAGTGGAAATTGAAGTTCTAGATTAAAGGTGTAGAAAATGGGTGGAAAGGGAAGTTCTGGATTCAAACTGTAGAAAATAGGGGTAGAAAGGGAAGTTCTGGATTAAAGTGCACAAAATAGGAGAGTAAAGTGAAGTTCTAGATTAAAACTGTAGAAAATAGGAGTAGAAAGTGAAGTTCTAGATTAAAACTGCACAAAATAGGAGTGGAAAGGGAAGCTCTGGATTAAAGATGCACAAAATAGGAGTGGAAAGGGAAGCTCTGGATTAAAGACACAGAAAATAGGAGTGGGAAGTGAAGTTCTGGATTAAAACTGTAGAAAATAGGAGTAGAAAGTGAAGTTGTGGATTAAAATGGAACAAAATAGGATTAGAAAGGGAAGTTCTAGG
This sequence comes from Melanerpes formicivorus, assembly GCF_026170545.1. NCBI lineage: Eukaryota > Metazoa > Chordata > Aves > Piciformes > Picidae > Melanerpes > Melanerpes formicivorus. The sequence goes on along the minus strand of NW_027142762.1, from coordinate 93,522 downwards.
TGAAAATGGTACAAAATAGGAGTGGAAAGTGAAGTTCTGGATTAAAGCTGTAGAAAATAAGAGTGGAAAGGGATGTTCTAGATTAAAACTGCAGAAAATAGGAGTGGAAAGGGAAGTTCTGGATTAAAGAGGCAGAAAACAGGAAAAGTGAAGGTCTGAAGTGAAACTGTAGAAAATAGGAGTGGAAAGTGAGGTTCTAGATTAAAACTGCAGAAAATAGGAGTGGAAAGGGAACTTCTGGATTAAAGCTGCAGCTGCTTCGTGGCTTTGGCTTTAGCAGTGACTCAGTATTAATGACTTGGATCTCAGCTTGCCCAGAGCCCTCTCCAGCCTCCCCTGCAAGCTCTCCAGCCAGGGGGCCACAACCACCTCCCTGGGCAACCTCTTGCAGGCTTCCAGCAGCCTCCTGGGGCACAACTTGTTCCTCACATCCAATCTCCATCTGCTCTGCTCTCATCTCAAACCATTGCCCCTGGGGCTGTCCCTGCAGCCCTTTGGCAGCAGTCCCTCTGCAGCCTGCTTGCAGCCCCTGCAGGGCCTGGGAGCTGCTCTCAGCTCTGCCTGCAGCCTTCTCTTCTGCAGGCTCAACACCCCCAGCTCCCTCAGCCTGGCCCCACAGCAGAGCTGCTCCAACCCCCTGAGCACTTTGCTCACACCCAATCTCTGCTCTGGTTTAAAGCCACTGCTGAATCACAGCCTCTGCAGAGCAGAATCCCAGTTGGGCTCTCTCTCTGCAGACCAAGCAGAAACCACAACTCTGACAACCCGTCCTCCACCCATCCCCCCCACCCCCATCTCCCATGAGGAATCCTTTCAATCCCTGCCCCTTTTATCTCTGCTACTTTGCCTGGAAACGAATTGGTGCCAACTGGAGCTGAAATTCTGCTGCTCTGGCAGCCAGTCAGCGTCTGAAGGGAGCAGAGGGGCCCCACAGCCCCCTCTGTGCCCTGCCTTTGGCTGGGCATCAGTAAGGCAACTGGGGGAGTGGTCTGCTCAGATGATGCCAAACTGGGGGCAGAGGTGGTGGCTGACACCAGCAGCACCACCAAGGAGGGTTTCAGGTACTAGCTTCACTCAACCCCCAGCAGCACCAAAGAGAGTTTCAGCTCCTAGCTCCTTTCAGCCACCAGCAGCAGCATCACCAAAGGGTTTCAGCTGCTAGAAGAGGGAACAGGGAAGTTGCTGTTGCCCAGGGATCAGGACTGGGCCCAGCTTTGTTCCAGCTCTTCATTCCCCTCCTGGCTGAGGGCACTGAGTGCTCCCTCAGCAAGTTCCTGATGGCAGCAAACTGGGGGGGGGAGGGTGGCTGAGACCCCTCAGGCTGTGCTGCCATCCAAGCAGGGCTGCACAGGCTGAGAGTTGGGGGAAGGCAAAGCTCAGGAAGGTCAATCAGGAGCAGTGCAGGGTCCTGCCCCTGGTGGGGAGGCACAGCAGCCCCAGGACAGGTTAGAGGCTGCCCTGCTGCAGAGCAGCTCCAGGGAGAAAGACCTTGGAGTGCTGCTGGGCAGCAAGGTCTGCAGGGGACAGCAAAGGGCCCTGGGGGCCAAGGGAGCCAATGGGCTCCTGGGGGGGGGCAGCAGGAAGAGTGTGGCCAGCAGGGCTGGGGAGGTTCTGCTCCCCCTCTGCTCTGCTCTGCCCTGCTGAGCCCACAGCTGCAATCCTGTGGCCAGCTCTGGGCTCCCCAGGTGCAGAGAGACAGAGAGCTGCTGGGGAGAGCCCAAGGGAGAGGCAGGAGGAGGAGTTGGGGACCAGAGCATCTCCCCTGTGCAGAGAGGCTGAGAGCCCTGGGGGTGGTTAGCCTGGAGAGGAGAAGGCTAAGAGGGATCTGCTCAATGCCTGTCAATAGCTGAGGTCTGGGGGGCAAGGGGAGGAAGCCAAGCTCTGTTGGGTGCTGCTCAGCAATAAGCTGAGCTGTTTCTCAGCTGGTGATGGCTGCTGACATTGCCTTTAAGTGGTTCATTCACCACATGCCAGGCACTGAAGAGCTGTGCAGGAGCTTGAATCTGAATCTGTAGGAGTTTGAAGGTCCTCATTGGAAGATCTCTCTCTGTGGTCTCTAAACTTTGCTTCTTTCTGTGTTTAAGCAGGGCTAGGTCCAGCTCTGGGGACATGGACCTGGTGGATCACATCCAGAGGAGGCTATGAGGATGATCAGAGGGCTGCAGCACCTCCCCTACAAGCCTGAGAGAGTTGGGGCTGCTCAGCCTGGAGAGGAGAAGGCTCCAGGGAGACCTCCGAGCTGCATTTCAGTGTCTGCAGGGCAGCTGCAGGCAGGCTGGGCAGGGGCTGCTCAGAAGGGGCTGCAAGAACAGGAGGAGGAGCAAGGGTCTGGAGCTGGAGCAGGGCAGAGTTAGGTTGGAGTTCAGGAGGAAGCTCTGCACAGGGAGGCTGGGGAGAGACTCTGGCACAGGCTGCCCAAGGGGTTGCGGGGAGGCTCCATCCCTGCAGACATCCCAGGTCTAACTTGCTGGAGCCCTGAGCAACCTGGTGAGACTCTGGCACAGGCTGCCCAGGGAGGCTGTGGCTGTCCCCTCCCTGGTGGTGTTGAAGGCCAGGCTGGAGGTGGCTACCTGCTGTGGTGTGAGGTGTCCCTGCCCATGGCAGGCGGGTTGGAGACAGCTGAGCCTTGAGCTCCCTTCCAGCCCTGCCAGCTCTGTGGTTCTGTGCTGTGAAGATATTCAGGGGCTGGGAGGTGGAGGGAAGGGAGCCACAGGTCCTGCTCTGGTCAGCTGGAGCTCCAGGATCCCCAGCAGTGGTGTCTGCAGGGGGCTGGGTGTGGGTGAGACAGGAGGGGGAAGGGAGGTGCTGGGCTGCTTGCTGGGAGGCTCCCACAGGCTCTCTGTGCTGTCTCCCCCAGGGGCTCTGCACTTGCAGCCCTGCAAGCCCCTTCCTGCTGAGCTCTGCTGCTGCAGCTGCTGCAGCCTCCTGTGCATAACAGGGAGAGGACTGAGCAGGGGGAGAAGGTGACCCTGGGCAGCCTGCTGCAGGGGGAGGCTCAGACAGGGTGACCTTGGAGGGTCCCTTCCAACCCTCTGTGACTGTTGGGGAGGAAATGCTGCAGGCTGCTCAGCACCCCCCAGGAGGTGACTCCCTCAGTGTCCTTTAGAGCAGACCTGAGGCAGAAGTTGTTGGGCAGGAGGGTGGTGAGAGCCTGGCCCAGGCTGCCCAGGGAGGTGGTGGAAGCCTCCTGGCTGGAGGTGTTTGCAGCCAGGCTGGAGGTGGCTGTGAGCAAGCTGCTGTGGTGTGAGGTGTCCCTGCCCATGGCAGGGGGTTGGGGCTGGCTGAGCCTGGAGCTCCCTTCCAGCCCTGACAGTTCTGTGAGTCTATGATCTGCCTCCAGGGTGCAGCTGGGGACCTTCATAGCTGTGCCCACAAGAGAGTGGTGTTGAGCCATCCACTCCCCTCAGCAGGGACAAGGCTTTGACTTCCAGGGTTTGTGGTCATGCAAAGAATGTCCTCAGCTCAGTGCTGGTTCTGCTGTGCAAAGGAAGTTTGATTCCTCCTTCAAATGTGCTCTGCACTGACCTCATAATCTGTAAGCAAGCTGGAAGTGAGTGGCATGAAGCTGGGCACGTTGCCTGGCTGTGGCATCCACCACACCACTGTGTGCCTGGCTCCTATGCCACTGCTGCTGCCCTTTGGCAGGACAGCAAGGAACACTCCTGGCCAAGCTGTCAGCCCCTGGCTGGGACAGCAGCTCTCTGAGCTGGGTTAGGAAGTGGCTGGAGGCTGAGCCCAGAGAGTGGTGGTGAATGGTGCCACAGCCAGCTGGCAGCCAGGCACCAGTGCTGTGCCCCAGGGAGCAGTGCTGGGCCCCAGCCTGATCAATATCCTCATTGATGATCTGGAGGAGGGGATGGAGTCCATCAGCAGTGAATGTGCAGCTGACAGCAAGCTGGGGGCAGGAGCTGAGCTGTGAGAGGGGAGCAGAGCTCTGCAGAGGGACCTTGCCAGGCTGGGCAGATGGGCAGAGGCCAAGGGCAGGAGATTGAACACATCCAAGTGCCAGGGGCTGCACATTGGCCACAGCAACCCCAGGCAGTGCCACAGGCTGGGGACAGAGTGGCTGAGAGCAGCCAGGCAGAGAGGGACCTGGGGGTGCTGGGGGAGAGCAGCTGAAGAGGAGGCAGCAGTGTGCCCAGGGGGCCAAGAAGGCCAAGGGCATCCTGGCCTGGGTCAGGCAGAGTGTGGCCAGCAGGAGCAGGGAAGTCCTTGTGCCCTGTGCTCAGCACTGCTGAGGCCACAGCTTGAGTCCTGTGTCCAGCTCTGGGCTCCTGAAGGTAGGAAAGAGGTTGAGCTGCTGGAAGGTGTCCAGAGAAGGGCAACAAAGTTTGTGCCACTGCTGCAGGCAGTAGGCTCCAGGCAGCAGCAGCAGTGTGCAGCTGGCACCAGGCTGAGTGGTGCTGTCCATGGGCCAGAGGGACAGGAGGGCATCCAGAGGGCCCTGGGCAGGCTGCAGAGGTGGTGCCAGGGGAACCTGCTGAGGCTCAACCAGAGCAAGGGCAGGGTCCTGGCCCTGGGCTGGAACAATCCTCACTGCCAGCACAGACTGGGGGAGAGAAAGCAGCCCTGCAGAGAAGGCCTTGGGGGTGCTGGGGAAGGGGAGAAGCTGGCCAGGAGCAGGCAGGGAGAGACTGCAGCACAGGAGGCCAAGGGCAGCCTGGGCTGCACCCAAAGCAGGGTGGCCAGAGCTGGAGAGAGGGATCCTGCCCCTCTGCTCTGCTCTGGGGAGACCTCACCTGCAGGGCTGGGGCCAGAGCTGGAGCCCTCAGCACAGGAGGGACCTGGAGCTGAGGGAGAGGCTCCAGAGGAGGCCAGCAAGATGATCTTTGGAGGGATAGAGAACCTCTGCTGCGGGGCCAGGCTGAGGGAGCTGGGGTTGCTTAGCCTGGAGAAGAGAAGGCTGCAGGCAGAGCTGAGAGCAGCTGCCAGGCCCTGCAGGGGCTGCAAGCAGGCTGCAGAGGGACTGCTGCAGAGGGACAGCTCCAGGGGCAATGGTTTGAGATGAGAGCAGAGCAGATGGAGATTGGATGTGAGGAACAAGTTGTGCCCCAGGAGGCTGCTGGAAGCCTGCAAGAGGTTGCCCAGGGAGGTGGTTGTGGCCCCCTGGCTGGAGAGCTTGGAGGGGAGGCTGGAGAGGGCTGTGGGCAAGCTGCTGCAGTGGAGGATGTCCCTGCTGAGGGCAGGGGGTTGGCCTGGAGGAGCTTTGGAGCTCCCTTCCAGCCCAGAGCTCTCTGTGCCTCCATGATTCTCCTGCCTCCTGCAGTGCAGGGCAGAGTTGCTTTGGTGCAGCACAACCACCCTGAGGCTGAGCAGAGCTGCTCACAGGCAGCCAGCTGCCTCCTTTCCCAGCTGCTGTCTCCAATCAGTTTTTCTACCTGGCTGACACTCAAGAGAAAGAAAACTCTGCCTGGAATCCCTCTGTGGTTCAACCACCAGCCCAAGTCATTCTTTCCCACAGGAGCAGCCCAGTGGCACCTGCAAACATCCCCAACAGCAGCTTGCTGCAGGATGTGGTCTTGTGAGGAGCTGAGCTGCTGCTGTTGCTATCCTGGAGAGAGGATCCTGGAATCTTTGCTTTTGGGCTGGAAAAGCTCTTCAAGCTCATCCAGCCCCAACCATTCCCTGGCTCTGGAATGCCCAGCACCTCACCCCCACTGCCTGCCAGCATGGGAGCCTGGGGCCACTGGGCTCTCCTTCTAGGAGCAGGCAATTGTGTAGGCAGCTGCACAGACCTCCTTGCTCTCTGCAAGTCCTGTGTCCAGTTCTGGGCTCCTGAGGTTAGGAAAGAGGTTGAGCTGCTGGAAGGTGTCCAGAGAAGGGCAAGAAAGCTGGGGAGGGGTCTGGGGCACAGCCCTGTGAGGAGAGGCTGAGGGAGCTGGGGTTGCTTAGCCTGGAGAAGAGGAGGCTCAGGGGAGACCTTCTTGCTCTCTCCAGCTCCCTGCAGGGAGGATGTAGCCAGAGGGGGGTTGGTCTCTACTCCCAGGCCCCCAGTAGCAGAACAAGAGGACACAGTCTCAAGCTGTGCCAGGGGAGGTTGAGGCTGGAGGGGAGGAGAAAGTTCTTGCCAGCAAGAGGAATTGGCCACTGGGATGAGCTGCCCAGGGAGGTGGTGGAGTCCCCATCCCTGGAGGTGTTTAGGAAGAGCCTGGATGAGGCCCTTGGTGCCATGGTTGAGTTGCTCAGATGGTGCTGGGGGAGAGGTTGGACTGGATGAGCTCTGAGGTCTTTTCCAACGTTATTGATTCTATGGTTCTATGAAAATCTCTCTGAGTGGTGCCACCCTGGCACAGGCTGCCCAGGGATGTGGTTGAGGCCCTGTGCCTGGAGACATTCAAGGTCAGACTGGATGTGGACCTCGGAAGCTGGATCTAGTTGGAGTTGTCTCTGCTGCCTGCAGGGGGGTTGGACAAAATGCCCTTGGAGGCTCCCTTCCAACCCAACAGAATCTGTGACTCTGTGAATCATCCACTCCAACCATTATCCATCCTCTGCCCAGGCTGGGGCTGAGCTATGGCCTCAGCACCAAGCTCTGAAACCCTTCCAGGGATGGACATCCAACCACCTCCCTGGGCAGCCTGGGCCAGGCTTGCAGAGCCCTTGCAGCCAAGAAGTTTCTTCCCCTCTCCAAGCTAAGCCTCCCCTGGGGCAGCCTGAGGCCATTGCCTCTCCTCCTGTGCCTTGTTCCTAGGGAGCAGAGCCCAACCCCCCCTGGCTGCAGCCTCCTCTCAGGGAGCTGCAGAGAGCAAGGAGGTCTCCCTCAGCCTCCTCTGCTCCACACTCCCCACCCCCAGCTCCCTCAGCTGCTCCTCCCCAGCCCTCTTCTCCACACCCTTCCTCACCTTTCTTGCCCTTCCCTGGCCCTGCTACTTCAGGGAAGAAGATTCTTCTAATGTCCAATCTAAACCTTCCCTGGGGCAACTTGAGGCCATTTCACAGGTCACAGAATCATAGAACTGTCAGGGTTGGAAGGGACCTCAAGGCTCAGCCAGTCCCAACCCCCTGCCCTGGGCAGGGACAACCCCAGCTCCCTCAGCCTCTCCTCACAGAGCTGTGCCCCAGACCCCTCCCCAGCCTTGTGCCCCAGACCCCTCCCCAGCTTTGTTGCCCTTCTCTGGACACCTTCCAGCAGCTCAACCTCTTTCCTGACCTCAGGAGCCCAGAACTGGACACAGGACTCTCTGCCCATCTGCCCAGCCTGGCAAGGTCCCTCTGCAGAGCTCTGCTCCCCTCTCACAGCTCAACTCCTGCCCCCAGCTTGCTGTCAGCTGCACATTCACTGCCGATGGACTCCATCCCCTCCTCCAGATCATCAGTGAAGATATTGATCAGGCTGGGGCCCAGCACTGCTCCCTGGGGCACAGCACTGGTGCCTGGCTGCCAGCTGGCTGTGGCACCATTCACCACCACTCTCTGGGCTCAGGCTCCAGCCAGTTCCTAACCCAGCTCAGAGTGCTGCTGTCCCAGCCAGGGGCTGACAGCTTGGCCAGGAGCTTGCTGGGGGGGATGGTGGCAAAGGCCTTGCTGCAGTCCAAGCAGACTCCATCCACAGCCTGCCCCACATCCCCCAGGAGGGTCATGTCCTGCCAGCTCAGTTTGTCCCCAACCTTTTGCAGCTGATTTCAGATCCTGCTGCTCTGTGTTTCTTGACCTCTCTCTGGGTCATGTCTGCTGCTGTCCTGAACACATCCTTGAGGATGGTTTCCAGGAGGCCTGATGAGAGGCCAAGTGCCAGGCAGGGCTCTCACCACCTCAACATATGGATGTGACTCACAGGATCTGACTCCAACCCCGAGCCAAGGCTGTGATGCTGCTGCTCCCTGTGTGCTGCTGCTGCTAAATCAGTCCCTGCTCCCTCGAGGTGTGAGGCAGCCAGGGGTGGGGATGGAGGGGGGGGGAGGATGCAGGTTCTCATCCTGTCTCCAGGGAGCTGCTGCCCTGCGCTGTGACCACATTTCCTCCCCAGGCTGAAATTAAATGGTTTCAGAAGCAGTGGGAGAGACACAAACATCATTCCCAGCAGAGGAACATTTGAGCCTGCTGGGGAGGAGGCTATTTTGGAGCTCAGACTGAGGGGGAGGCTATTTTGGTGCCCTTCAAGGCAGACAATGCCCAGCTCATGAGCTCCATTGTGCCCTGAGAGCCAGACAAGGCTCAGCTCAGGAGCTCCATTGTGCCCTGAAAGCCAGACAAGGCTCAGCTCATGAGCTGCACTGTGCCCTGTGAGCCAGACAAGGCTCAGCTCAGGAGCTCCACTGTGCCCTGAGAGCCAGACAAGGCTCAGCTCATGAGCTGCACTGTGCCCTGTGAGCCAGACAAGGCTCAGCTCAGGAGCTCCATTCTGCCCTGTGAGCCAGACAAGGCTCAGCTCGGGAGCTGCACTGTGCCCTGTGAGCCAGACAAGGCTCAGCTCAGGAGCTCCATTGTGCCCTGTGAGCCAGACAAGGCTCAGCTCATGAGCTCCATTGTGCCCTGTGAGCCAGACAAGGCTCAGCTCAGGAGCTGCACTGTGCCCTGTGAGACAGACAAGGCTCAGCTCATGAGCTCCACTGTGCCCTGTGAGCCAGACAAGGCTCAGCTCAGGAGCTCCATTGTGCCCTGTGAGCCAGACAAGGCTCAGCTCATGAGCTGCACTGTGCCCTGAGAGCCAGACAAGGCTCAGCTCAGGAGCTGCACTGTGCCCTGTGAGCCAGACAAGGCTCAGCTCAGGAGCTCCATTCTGCCCTGTGAGCCAGACAAGGCTCAGCTCGGGAGCTGCACTGTGCCCTGTGAGCCAGACAAGGCTCAGCTCAGGAGCTCCATTGTGCCCTGTGAGCCAGACAAGGCTCAGCTCATGAGCTCCATTGTGCCCTGTGAGCCAGACAAGGCTCAGCTCAGGAGCTGCACTGTGCCCTGTGAGACAGACAAGTCTCAGCTCAGGAGCTGCACTGTGCCCTGTGAGCCAGACAAGGCTCAGCTCAGGAGCTGCACTGTGCCCTGTGAGCCAGACAAGGCTCAGCTCAGGAGCTGCACTGTGCCCTGTGAGCCAGACAAGGCTCAGCTCATCAGCTCCATTGTGCCCTGTGAGCCAGACAAGGCTCAACTCAGGAGCTCCACTGTGCCCTGTGAGCCAGACAAGGCTCAGCTCAGGAGCTGCACTGTGCCCTGTGAGCCAGACAAGGCTCAGCTCATGATCTCCACTGTGCCCTGTGAGCCAGACAAGGCTCAGCTCATGAGCTGCACTGTGCCCTGTGAGCCAGACAAGGCTCAGCTCAGGAGCTCCACTGTGCCCTGTGAGCCAGACAAGGCTCAGCTCATGAGCTCCACTGTGCCCTGCGAGCCAGACAAGGCTCAGCTCATGAGCTGCACTGTGCCCTGTGAGCCAGACAAGGCTCAGCTCAGGAGCTCCATTCTGCCCTGTGAGCCAGACAAGGCTCAGCTCATGAGCTCCATTGTGCCCTGGAGCCAGACAAGGCTCAGTTCATGAGCTGCACTGTGCCCTGTGAGCCAGACAAGGCTCAGCTCATGAGCTGCACTGTGCCCTGTGAGCCAGACAAGGCTCAGCTCATGAACTCCATTGTGCCCTGGAGCCAGACAAGGCTCAGCTCAGGAGCTCCACTGTGCCCTGCGAGCCAGACAAGGCTCAGCTCATGAGCTCCACTGTGCCCTGTGAGCCAGACAAGGCTCAGCTCATGAGCTGCACTGTGCCCTGTGAGCCAGACAAGGCTCAGCTCATGAGCTGCACTGTGCCCTGTGAGCCAGACAAGGCTCAGCTCATGAGCTCCATTGTGCCCTGCCAGCCAGACAAGGCTCAGCTCATGAGCTCCCCCATGCCCTGTGAGCCAGACAAGGCTCAGCTCATGAGCTGCACTCTACCCTGTGAGCCAGACAAGGCTCAGCTCAGGAGCTCCATTGTGCCCTGTGAGCCAGACAAGGCTCAGCTCAGGAGCTCCACTGTGCCCTGCGAGCCAGACAAGGCTCAGCTCATGAGCTCCACTGTGCCCTGTGAGCCAGACAAGGCTCAGCTCATGAGCTGCACTGTGCCCTGTGAGCCAGACAAGGCTCAGCTCATGAGCTGCACTCTGCCCTGTGAGCCAGACAAGGCTCAGCTCATGAGCTGCACTCTGCCCTGTGAGCCAGACAAGGCTCAGCTCAGGAGCTCCATTCTGCCCTGTGAGCCAGACAAGGCTCAGCTCAGGAGCTCCATTGTACCCTGCGAGCCAGACAAGGCTCAGCTCAGGAGCTCCACTGTGCCCTGCGAGCCAGACAAGGCTCAGCTCATGAGCTCCACTGTGCCCTGTGAGCCAGACAAGGCTCAGCTCATGAGCTGCACTGTGCCCTGTGAGCCAGACAAGGCTCAGCTCATGAGCTGCACTCTGCCCTGTGAGCCAGACAAGGCTCAGCTCATGAGCTGCACTCTGCCCTGTGAGCCAGACAAGGCTCAGCTCAGGAGCTCCATTCTGCCCTGTGAGCCAGACAAGGCTCAGCTCAGGAGCTCCATTGTACCCTGCGAGCCAGACAAGGCTCAGCTCATGAGCTCCACTGTGCCCTGCGAGCCAGACAAGGCTCAGCTCATGAGCTCCACTGTGCCCTGTGAGCCAGACAAGGCTCAGCTCATGAGCTCCATTGTGCCCTGCGAGCCAGACAAGGCTCAGCTCATGATCTCCACTGTGCCCTGTGAGCCAGACAAGGCTCAGCTCATGAGCTCTATTGTGCCCTGTGAGCCAGACAAGGCTCAGCTCATGAGCTCCCCCATGCCCTGTGAGCCAGACAAGGCTCAGCTCATGAGCTCTATTATGCCCTGTGAGCCAGACAAGGCTCAGTTCATGAGCTTCACTGTGCCCTGTGAGCCAGACAAGGCTCAGCTCATGAGCTGCACTGTGCCCTGTGAGCCAGACAAGGCTCAGTTCATGAGCTTCACTGTGCCCTGTGAGCCAGACAAGGCTCAGCTCATGAGCTGCACTGTGCCCTGTGAGCCAGACAAGGCTCAGCTCATGAGCTGCACTGTGCCCTGAGAGCCAGACAAGGCTCAGCTCAGGAGCTGCACTGTGCCCTGTGAGCCAGACAAGGCTCAGCTCATGAGCTGCACTGTGCTCTGTGAGCCAGACAAGGCTCAGCTCCGGAGCTCCATTGTGCCCTGAGAGCCAGACAAGGCTCAGCTCAGGAGCTGCACTGTGCCCTGTGAGCCAGACAAGTCTCAGCTCATGAGCTGCACTGTGCCCTGCGAGCCAGACAAGGCTCAGCTCATCAGCTCCATTGTGCCCTGCGAGCCACACAAGGCTCAGCTAATGAGCTGCACTGTGCCCTGTGAGCCAGACAAGGCTCAGCTCATGAGCTCCACTGTGCCCTGTGAGCCAGATAAGGCTCAGCTCATGAGCTCCACTGTGCCCTGAGAGCCAGACAAGGCTCAGCTCATGAGCTGCACTGTGCCCTGCGAGCCAGACAAGGCTCAGTTCATGACCTGCACTGTGCCCTGCGAGCCAGAAAAGGATCAGCTCCGGAGCTCCACTGTGCCCTGCGAGCCAGACAAGGCTCAGCTCAGGAGCTGCACTGTGCCCTGTGAGCCAGACAAGGCTCAGCTCATGAGCTCCATTGTGCCCTGCGAGCCAGACAAGGCTCAGCTCATGAGCTGCACTGTGCCCTGTGAGCCAGACAAGGCTCAGCTCAGCAGCTCCACTGTGCCCTGTGAGCCAGACAAGGCTCAGCTCATGAGCTCTATTGTGCCCTGTGAGCCAGACAAGGCTCAGCTCATGAGCTGCACTGTGCCCTGTGAGCCAGACAAGGCTCAGCTCAGCAGCTCCACTGTGCCCTGTGAGCCAGACAAGGCTCAGCTCATGAGCTCTATTGTGCCCTGTGAGCCAGACAAGGCTCAGCTCATGAGCTCTATTGTGCCCTGTGAGCCAGACAAGGCTCAGCTCATGAGCTCTATTGTGCCCTGTGAGCCAGACAAGGCTCAGCTCATGAGCTGCACTGTGCCCTGTGAGCCAGACAAGGCTCAGCTCAGCAGCTCCACTGTGCCCTGTGAGCCAGACAAGGCTCAGCTCATGAGCTCTATTGTGCCCTGTGAGCCAGACAAGGCTCAGCTCATGAGCTGCACTGTGCCCTGTGAGCCAGACAAGGCTCAGCTCATGAGCTCCACTGTGCCCTGTGAGCCAGACAAGGCTCAGCTCAGGAGCTCCATTGTGCCCTGTGAGCCAGACAAGGCTCAGCTCATGAGCTGCACTGTGCCCTGAGAGCCAGACAAGGCTCAGCTCATGAGCTGCACTGTGCCCTGAGAGCCAGACAAGGCTCAGCTCAGGAGCTGCACTGTGCCCTGTGAGCCAGACAAGGCTCAGCTCCGGAGCTCCATTGTGCCCTGAGAGCCAGACAAGGCTCAGCTCAGGAGCTGCACTGTGCCCTGTGAGCCAGACAAGGCTCAGCTCATGAGCTCCACTGTGCCCTGTGAGCCAGACAAGGCTCAGCTCATGAGCTCCACTGTGCCCTGTGAGCCAGATAAGGCTCAGCTCATGAGCTCCACTGTGCCCTGAGAGCAAGACAAGGCTCAGTTCATGACCTGCACTGTGCCCTGCGAGCCAGAAAAGGCTCAGCTCCGGAGCTCCACTGTGCCCTGCGAGCCAGACAAGGCTCAGCTCAGGAGCTCCACTGAGCCCTGAGAGCCAGACAAGGCTCAGTTCATGAGCTCCGTTGTGCCCTGTGAGCCAGACAAGGCTCAGCTCAGGAGCTCCATTGTGCCCTGTGAGCCAGACAAGGCTCAGCTCAGGAGCTGCACTGTGCCCTGTGAGCCAGACAAGGCTCAGCTCAGGAGCTCCATTGTGCCCTGTGAGCCAGACAAGGCTCAGCTCATGAGCTCCATTGTGCCCTGCGAGCCAGACAAGGCTCAGCTCAGGAGCTCCACTGTGCCCTGTGAGCCAGACAAGGCTCAGCTCATGAGCTCCATTGTGCCCTGTGAGCCAGACAAGGCTCAGCTCAGGAGCTCCACTGTGCCCTGTGAGCCAGACAAGGCTCAGCTCATGAGCTCCACTGTGCCCTGAGAGCCAGACAAGGCTCAGCTCATGAGCTTCACTGTGCCCTGAGAGCCAGACAAGGCTCAGCTCATGAGCTCCACTGTGCCCTGAGAGCCAGACAAGGCTCAGCTCAGGAGCTGCACTGTGCCCTGTGAGCCAGACAAGGCTCAGCTCATGAGCTCCATTCTGCCCTATGAGCCGAACAAGGCTCAGCTCATGAGCCCCACTGTGCCCTGTGAGCCAGACAAGGCTCAGCTCATGAGCTGCACTGTGCCCTGTGAGCCAGACAAGGCTCAGCTCATGAGCTGCACTGTGCCCTGCGAGCCAGACAAGGCTCAGCTCAGGAGCTGCACTGTGCCCTGCGAGCCAGACAAGGCTCAGCTCATGAGCTCCACTGTGCCCTGCGAGCCAGGCAAGGCTCAGCTCAGGAGCTGCACTGTGCCCTGTGAGCCAGACAAGGCTCAGCTCATGAACTCCACTGTGCCCTGTGAGCCAGACAAGGCTCAGCTCATGAGCTGCACTGTGCCCTGTGAGCCAGACAAGGCTCAGCTCATGAGCTCCACTGTGCCCTGTGAGCCAGACAAGGCTCAGCTCATGAGCTCCACTGTGCCCTGTGAGCCAGACAAGGCTCAGCTCAGGAGCTCCACTGTGCCCTGTGAGCCAGACAAGGCTCAGCTCATGAGCTGCACTGTGCCCTGTGAGCCAGACAAGGCTCAGCTCATGAGCTCCACTGTGCCCTGTGAGCCAGAAAAGGCTCAGCTCATGAGCTCCATTGTGCCCTGTGAGCCAGACAAGGCCCAGCTCATGAGCTGCACTGTGCCCTGAGAGCCAGACAAGGCTCAGCTCATGAGCTCCATTGTGCCCTGAGAGCCAGACAAGGCTCAGCTCATGAGCTGCACTGTGCCCTGTGAGCCAGACAAGGCTCAGCTCATGAGCTGCACTGTGCCCTGTGAGCCAGACAAGGCTCAGCTCATGAGCTGCACTGTGCCCTGTGAGCCAGACAAGGCTCAGCTCAGGAGCTCCATTGTGCCCTGAGAGCCAGACAAGGCTCAGCTCATGAGCTGCACTGTGCCCTGTGAGCTAGACAAGGCTCAGCTCATGAGCTCTATTGTGCCCTGCGAGCCAGACAAGGCTCAGCTCATGAGCTCCATTGTACCCTGTGAGCCAGACAAGGCTCAGCTCAGGAGCTCCATTGTACCCTGCGAGCCAGACAAGGCTCAGGTCATGAGCTCCACTGTGCCCTGCGAGCCAGACAAGGCTCAGCTCATGAGCTCCACTGTGCCCTGTGAGCCAGACAAGGCTCAGCTCATGAGCTCCATTGTGCCCTGTGAGCCAGACAAGGCTCAGCTCATGAGCTCTATTGTGCCCTGTGAGCCAGACAAGGCTCAGCTCATGAGCTCCCCCATGCCCTGTGAGCCAGACAAGGCTCAGCTCATGAGCTCTATTGTGCCCTGTGAGCCAGACAAGGCTCAGTTCATGAGCTCCACTGTGCCCTGTGAGCCAGACAAGGCTCAGCTCATGAGCTTCACTGTGCCCTGTGAGCCAGACAAGGCTCAGCTCATGAGCTGCACTGTGCCCTGTGAGCCAGACAAGGCTCAGTTCATGAGCTTCACTGTGCCCTGTGAGCCAGACAAGGCTCAGCTCATGAGCTGCACTGTGCCCTGTGAGCCAGACAAGGCTCAGCTCATGAGCTGCACTGTGCCCTGAGAGCCAGACAAGGCTCAGCTCAGGAGCTGCACTGTGCCCTGTGAGCCAGACAAGGCTCAGCTCATGAGCTCTATTGTGCCTTGTGAGCCAGACAAGGCTCAGCTCCGGAGCTCCATTGTGCCCTGAGAGCCAGACAAGGCTCAGCTCAGGAGCTGCACTGTGCCCTGTGAGCCAGACAAGTCTCAGCTCATGAGCTGCACTGTGCCCTGCGAGCCAGACAAGGCTCAGCTCATCAGCTCCATTGTGCCCTGCGAGCCACACAAGGCTCAGCTAATGAGCTGCACTGTGCCCTGTGAGCCAGACAAGGCTCAGCTCATGAGCTCCACTGTGCCCTGTGAGCCAGATAAGGCTCAGCTCATGAGCTCCACTGTGCCCTGAGAGCAAGACAAGGCTGAGTTCATGACCTGCACTGTGCCCTGCGAGCCAGAAAAGGCTCAGCTCCGGAGCTCCATTGTGCCCTGCGAGCCAGACAAGGCTCAGCTCAGGAGCTCCACTGAGCCCTGAGAGCCAGACCAGGCTCAGTTCATGAGCTCCGTTGTGCCCTGCGAGCCAGACAAGGCTCAGCTCAGGAGCTGCACTGTGCCCTGTGAGCCAGACAAGGCTCAGCTCAGGAGCTCCATTGTGCCCTGTGAGCCAGACAAGGCTCAGCTCAGGAGCTGCACTGTGCCCTGTGAGCCAGACAAGGCTCAGCTCATCAGCTCCATTGTGCCCTGTGAGCCAGACAAGGCTCAGCTCATGAGCTCCATTGTGCCCTGCGAGCCAGACAAGGCTCATCTCAGGAGCTCCACTGTGCCCTGTGAGCCAGACAAGGCTCAGCTCATGAGCTCCATTGTGCCCTGTGAGCCAGATAAGGCTCAGCTCAGGAGCTCCACTGTGCCCTGTGAGCCAGACAAGGCTCAGCTCATGAGCTCCACTGTGCCCTGAGAGCCAGACAAGGCTCAGCTCATGAGCTTCACTGTGCCCTGAGAGCCAGACAAGGCTCAGCTCATGAGCTCCACTGTGCCCTGAGAGCCAGACAAGGCTCAGCTCATGAGCTGCACTGTGCCCTGTGAGCCAGACAAGGCTCAGCTCATGAGCTCCATTCTGCCCTATGAGCCGAACAAGGCTCAGCTCATGAGCCCCACTGTGCCCTGTGAGCCAGACAAGGCTCAGCTCATGAGCTGCACTGTGCCCTGCGAGCCAGACAAGGCTCAGCTCAGGAGCTGCACTGTGCCCTGCGAGCCAGACAAGGCTCAGCTCAGGAGCTGCACTGTGCCCTGTGAGCCAGACAAGGCTCAGCTCATGAGCTCCACTGTGCCCTGCGAGCCAGGCAAGGCTCAGCTCAGGAGCTCCACTGTGCCCTGTGAGCCAGACAAGGCTCAGCTCATGAGCTCCATTGTGCCCTGCGAGCCAGACAAGGCTCAGCTCAGGAGCTGCACTGTGCCCTGCGAGCCAGACAAGGCTCAGCTCAGGAGCTGCACTGTGCCCTGTGAGCCAGACAAGGCTCAGCTCAGGAGCTCCACTGTGCCCTGTGAGCCAGACAAGGCTCAGCTCATGGGCTACATTGTGCCCTGTGAGCCAGACAAGGCTCAGCTCATGAGCTCCACTGTGCCCTGTGAGCCAGACAAGGCTCAGCTCAGGAGCTGCACTGTGCCCTGCCAGCCAGACAAGGCTCAGCTCATGAGCTCTATTGTGCCCTGCAAGCCAGACAAGGCTCAGCTCAGGAGCTCCATTGTGCCCTGTGAGCCATACAAGGCTCAGCTCATGAACTCCACTGTGCCCTGTGAGCCAGACAAGGCTCAGCTCATGGGCTACATTGTGCCCTGTGAGCCAGACAAGGCTCAGCTCATGAGCTGCACTGTGCCCTGTGAGCCAGACAAGGCTCAGCTCATGAGCTCCATTGTGCCCTGCGAGCCAGACAAGGCTCAGCTCATGAGCTCCACCGTGCCCTTCGATCCAGACTAGGCTTAGCTCAGGAGCTCCATTGTTCCAAACCTGTTTGTTTTACCAAATTCTGACAGGGAAGAAAGGCACCTGACCCAACACACCCAATCCAAACACCTAACCCAAAACACCCAAACCAAACCAACTTAAGCAATCAACCCAACCAACCAAACCAACCCAACCAAACCAACCAAGCCAACCAAACCACACCAATCAACCCAATGCAACCAATCCAACCCAACCCAGCCCAACCCATCCAAACCAACCCAACCCAACCCAGACCAATTCAACCAGACTAAGCCAATGCAACCAAACCAGCCAAACAAAATCAACCAACCCAACCCAGCCAGCCCAAACCAACCAACCAAACCAACCAAAAGAAACAACCAACCCAACCAAACCAACCCAACCAACCCAACCAAACCATACCAACCAACCCAACCTAACCAATCCAACCCAACCCAACCAAACCAACCCAACCCAATCCAACCAGACTAAGGCAACGCAACCAAACCAACCAAATGAAATCAACCAACCCAACCCAGCCAGCCCAAACCAACCAACCAAACCAACCAAAAGAAACCAACCAACCCAACCAAACCAACCAACCCAACCAAACCAACCAACCCAACCGAACCATACCAAACAACCCAACGTAACCAATCCAACCCGACCCAACCAAACCAACCCAACCCAATCCAACCACACTAAGCCAACGCAACCAAACCAACCAAATGAAATCAACCAACCCATCCAGCCCAAACCAACTAAACCAACCAACCAAACCAACCAAAAGAAACCAACCAAACCAACCAACCCAACCAAACCATACCAAACAACCCAACCTAACCAACCCAACCCAACCTAACCAACCCAACCCAACCAAACCAAACCAACCCAACCCAACCCAATCCAACCAGACTAAGCCAATGCAACCAAACCAACCAAACAAAATCAACCAACCCAACCCATCCAGTCCAAACCAACCAAACCAACCAAACCAAACCAACCAACCCAACCAACCCAACCCAACCCAATCCAACCAGAATAAGCCAATACAACCAAACCAACCAAACAAAATCATCCAACCCAACCCATCCAGCCCAAACCAACACAAACCAACCAACCAAACCAACCAACCAAACCAAACCAACCAACCCAACGAAACCATACCAAACAACCCAACCTAAACAAACCAACCCAACCCAACCAACCAAACCACCCAACTCAAGAAAACCAACCAACCAACACAATCAACCCAACCCAACCCAACCCAACCAAACCAACCAACCAAAGCAACCAAACCAAACAAACCCAACCCAACAACTCAACTAAACCAACCAACTAACCCAAACCCAACCCAACCAACCCTACCCAACCAACCAAACCAACCAACCCAACCCAATCCAATCACACCAACCCAACCCAACCAAACCCCAAAGACACCACCAACAACCCCCCTGAAATGTCTTTAAAGAAGCAAGAGGTAGAGAGGACTCAAAGCTGAGAGGATCCTACCTACATCCAAAGCCATCTGCAGCTCAGGACTGTGGAGGTGGTCATGCCCTGCTCTACATTTGATTACACAATGAGTTTGAGCCATGCAGGGAGCTCCCAGCTGGATTGGAGCTGCACCAGAAGGGCTGTGGGGAGGAGGGCAGAGAGGTTCTGCTGCCCCTCTGCTCTGCCCTGCTGAGGCCACAGCTGCAATCTTGCCTCCAGCTCTGGGCCCCTCAGCTCCAGCAGGAGCTCAGGGAGCTGCTGGAGAGAGCCCAGCCCAGAGGCACAGAGCTGCTGCAGGCAGGGGAACATCTTCCTCCCCAGCAGAGCCTGAGGGAGCTGAGGGCTCTGCAGCTTGCAGAGGAGGAGCCTGAGGGGGAGCTCAGGGCTGGGGATGAAGCTGTGCAGGGGCAGTGCCCAGAGGCTGCAGCCAGGCTCTGCTGGGGGCTGCCCAGTGCCAGTCCCAGGGGCAGTGGTGGAAGCTGAGCCAGAGGAAGTGCCATGGACACAGGAGGAGAATTCTTTCCCTTGGAGGGTGCCAGAGGCCTGGAGCAGGCTGCCCAGGGGGGTTGTGGAGTCTCCTGCTCTGGAGGTGTTCCAACCCCCCCGGGCTGTGTTCTGGGTGCCCTGCCCTGGGTGCCCTGCTCTGGCAGGGCTTGAGTTGGATGAGCTCTGCAGCTCCCTCCCAGCCCCTGGCACTCTGATTCTCTTTTCTCTGGGGCTCTAAATCAGTTTTTGGGTGAAGGCTTCCTGGATGGCTCCTGATGGTAGTGTTGACTCTGGAGGATCAGCTGAGTCTCTCACAGAGTCAGTCTTTCATTTCTATTTATTTCATTTCCCTGTTAGTTGTTTTTATTTCATAGAATCCTGGAATGGGTTGGGTTGGAAGGGACCTTAGAGCTCATCCAGGTTCTACTTCCCTGCCATGTCCAGGGACACCTCCCACCAGCCCCAGCTTGTTCAAGGCCTCATCCAGCCTGGCTTTCAGCACTTCCAGTCTTGGAACTGCCACAACTTCTCCTGGGCAGCCTGTGGCAGTGCCTCAGCATCCTCCTGGGCCAGAATTACCTTCCTCAGGTCTCATCTCAATCACAGCATCACATAGAGCTCTGGGCTGGAAGGGAGTTCCAAGGCTCCTCCAGGCCAACCCCCTGCCCTCAGCAGGGACATCCTCCCCTGCAGCAGCTTGCCCACAGCCCTCTCCAGCCTCCCCTGCAAGCTCTCCAGCCATGGGGCCACAACCACCTCCCTGGGCAACCTCTTGCAGGCTTCCAGCAGCCTCCTGGGGCACAACTTGTGCCTCACATCCAATCTCCAGCTGCTCTGCTCTCATCTCAAACCATTGCCCCTGGGGCTGTCCCTGCAGCCCTTTGGCAGCAGTCCCTCTGCAGCCTGCTTGCAGCCCCTGCAGGGCCTGGGAGCTGCTCTCAGCTCTGCCTGCAGCCTTCTCTTCTGCAGGCTCAACACCCCCAGCTCCCTCAGCCTGCCCCCACAGCAGAGCTGCTCCAACCCCCTGAGCACCTTGCTGGCCTCCTCAGGAGCCTCTCCCTCAGCTCCAGGTCCCTCCTGTGTTGAGGGCTCCAGCTCTGGCCCCAGCCCTGCAGGTGAGGTCTCCCCAGAGCAGAGCAGAGGGGCAGGATCCCTCTCTCCAGCTCTGGCCACCCTGCTTTGGGTGCAGCCCAGGCTGCCCTTGGCCTCCTGTGCTGCAGTTTCTCACTGCCTGCTCCTGTTCAGCTTCTCCCCCTCCCCAGTACCTCCAAGTCCTTCTCCTTCTCTAAGGTCTGCCTGGAGCCTTCTCTCCAGACTGAACCTCCCCCAGCTGCCTCAGCCTGTCCCCATAGGGAAGGTTCTCCATCCCTCTGGGCATCTCCATGGGCTGTAGCACCTCTGCCACGAAGGGAGGCTGAGGAATTTGGGGGGGGGTTGAGGCCAAGAGCATTTAAAGAGCTTTGCTTGACCATTTCCTTGCTGCTGCAGAGACTCCTTGGGTAAGTCCTGGAGTGCTGCTCTCCAAGTGGATTTGATGCCCTTTACCTAAGGCCATGGGAGCAGAGCTTCCTCTTGCTGGGCTGGCTGTGATCTGACTGCTTTGGGTTTGGTTCAGAGCAAGCTTTCAGACCTCAGCCTTTTAATCCAAGGCCGGTGGGCTGGAGCAGGATGAACTTTCAGGTCCCTTCCAAAGCCATTCCCTGCTTCCCAGCAACCCTTCTGTGGTGCTGCAGCCAGGACTTCCCCCTCTGGGCCAGCTGCAGTCATTTCAGTGCTGCCAATCCCAAAATAGCTGTGGGGAGAGGAATCAAATTATAGCTGGGGCCATGGGATGAGGTGGTGGGGTGGGGTGGGGGAGGATGATGCACCTCTTCCCAGCATGGAAGTGTCAATCTCTCTGGCCTCAGAGGGAAGCAGGACCCAAACTGGGAGCAGCCAGAGGAGCCTGTGGTGGCTCCACCTTGCAGGGAGCCCTGGTTGTCACAGAATCACTTGGCTTGGGAAGGAGCAACTAATTGTCACCTGCCTGCTTGACAGCAAGCTGGAGATGATGGAGGGCAGGAAGGCTCTGCAGTCACCTGGCCAGACTGGAGCCAGGGCTGAGCTCAGCTGTGTGAGGCTCAAAAAAGCCAAGTGCTGGGTCCTGCACTTGGGGCACAACCACCCCAGGAAGGCTCCAGGCTGGGGGCAGAGGGGCTGGAAAGTGCCCAGCAGAGCAAGCCCTGGGGGTGCTGGGTGGCAGCAGCTGGAGAGGAGGCAGGGGGTGGGCAGGGGGGCAAGAAGGGCAGCAGCAGCCTGGGCTGGAGCAGCAATGGTTGGGCAGCAGGAGCAGGGCAGGGATTGTGCCCCTGGGCTCAGCACTGGGCAGGCCACAGCTTGAGGGCTGGCTTGAGCTTTGGGCTCCTGGCTGCAAGAAGGAGCTGGAGGAGCTGGAGCAGGGCCAGGGAAGGGCAAGAAAGGTGGGGAAGGGTGTGGAGAAGAGGGCTGGGGAGGAGCAGCTGAGGGAGCTGGGGGTGGGGAGTGTGGAGCAGAGGAGGCTGAGGGAGACCTCCTTGCTCTCTGCAGCTCCCTGAGAGGAGGCTGCAGCCAGGGGGGGTTGGGCTCTGCTCCCTAGGCTTGGGTGATAGAAGCAGAGGCAATGTCCTGAACTTGTGCCAGGGGAGGCTTGTGTTGGAGCTGAGTTAAAATGTCTTTGATGCCAGAGTGGTCATGGACTGGCAGAGGCTGCCCAGGGAGGTGGTGGAGTCCCCATGGCTGGAGGTGTTCAAGGCAAGCTTGGATGTGGCACTTTGGGGGCAGGTTTTGGCTTGATGGTGTTAGGTCCCAGGCTGGAGGCCTCTTCCAGCCTCCATCATTCTGTGCTGGTTCTGTGGATCAGGTTCTTGTGATCCTGGCCCAAGCTCTGCAGTGAGCAGTGCTGAAGGCAGAGGATGCCCTGGGGGTGATGCTTGCAAGGGATCCTCCGACTCCCACCTTGGGCAGTGGATGGCAGGAGGAAGCTCTGTGCTGGGCAGCTGCTGGAGAGGTGCCTGGGGGAAGCAGGGAGGTGGTGGCAGCACTTCCTTGCAGCAAGCCAGCAGCAAGCAATCCCCTCTGGGCTGAGCAGGGCTGCTCCCAGGGCACAGGCACCTGGTGCTGAGCAGAGGCGACCTGAGGAGGCAGCGCTGCAGCCTGCAGGCAGACGTCTCAGGAGGCACAAAGCCTGGGAACCCTCAGGAGAACTTTTGGTGATTCATTGAGCCCTGAAGCCACTAAAAAACCCAACAACACCCCCCAAAAACTCCCCCAAAACCAAACCCAACCCCAAACATAGACCCAAAGCAAACCAACCCCCAAAGAACCAAACCAACCTGCAAAGAAAGAACCAAACCAACTCCAAAACCCAAAGAACCAAACCCAACCCCCCACAACCAAACCAAAACCCAAAGAACCAAACCCAACCCCCAACAACCAAACCAAACCCCAAAGAACCAAACCCAACCCCAAAGAACCAAACCAACCCCCAAAGAACCAAACCAAACCCCAAAGGACCAAACCCAACCCAAACCCCAAAGAATCAAACCAAACCCCAAGGAACCAAACCAAACCCCAAAGAACCAAACCCAACCCACCCCCAAAGAACCAAACCAACCCCCAAAGAACCAAACTAAACCCCAAGGAACCAAACCAAACCCCAAAGAACCAAACCAAACCCCAAGCAAAGAACCAAACCAAACCAAAACCCAAACAACCAAACTAAACCCAACCCCAAGAAACCAAATCAAATCCCAAAGAACCAAACCCAACCCCAAACAACCAAACCCAACCCCAAAGAATCAAACCAAACCAAAATGCAAAGAACCAAACCAACCCCCAAAGAACCAAACCAAACCTCAAGCAAAGAACCAAACCAAAACAAAACTCAACCAAGCCCAACCCCAAACAACCAAAGCAAACCCAAACCACCAAAGCAAACCCCAAACTAAGAACCAAACTCAACCCCAAAGAACCAAACCCAACCCCAAACAACCAAACTAAACCCAACTCCAAACAACCAAACCAAACCCCAAAGAACCAAATCCAATCCCAAACAACCAAACCCAATCCCAAACAACCAAACCAAACCCCAAAGAACCAAACCCAACCAAACCCAAACCCAAAGAATCAAACCAAACCCCCAAACAAAGAACCAAACCCCCAAACAAAGAACCAAACCCCAAACACCCAAACCAAACCCTAAGGAACCAAACCAAACCCCAAAGAAACAAACCCAACCCAACCCCAAAGAACCAAACCAAACCCCAAAGAACCAAACCCAACCCAACCCCAAAGAACCAAATCAAACCAAACTCCAAAGAACCAAACCCAAGCCCAAGGAACCAAACCAAACCCCAAAGAACCAAACCCAACCCAACCCCAAAGAACCAAATCAAACCAAACTCCAAAGAACCAAACCCAAGCCCAAAGAACTAAACCAAACCCCAAAGAACCAAACCCAACCCCAAACAACCAAACTAAACCCAACTCCAAATAACCAAACCAAACCCCAAAGAACCAAACCCAATCCCAAACAACCAAACCCAATCCCAAAGAACCAAACCAAACCCAACCCCAAACAACCAAACCCAACCCCCAAAGTACCAAAACAACCCCCAAAGAAACAAACCAAACCCCAAGCAAAGAACCAAACTAAACTCCAAAGAACCAAATGAAACCCAACCCCAACCCCAAAGAACCAAACCAAACCCCAAAGAACTGAACCAAACCAAACCCCAAAGAACCAAACCCAACCCCAAAGAACCAAACCAAACTCCAAAGAACCAAATGAAACTCAACCCCAACCCCAAAGAACCAAACCAAACCCCAAAGAACTGAACCAAACCAAACCCCAAAGAACCAAACCCAACCTCAAAGAACCAAACCAAACTCCAAAGAACCAAACCCAAGCCCAAAGAACCAAACTAAACCCAATCCCAAACAACCAAAACAAACCCAACCCCAAACAACCAAACCCAACCCCCAAAGAAACAAAACAACCGCCAAAGAAACAAACCAAACCCCAAGCAAAGAACCAAACCAAACCAAAACCTAAACAACCAAACCAAACCAAACCCCAAAGAACCAAACCCAACCAAACCCAAACCCAAAGAATCAAACCAAACCCCCAAACAAAGAACCAAACCCCAAAGACCCAAACCAAACCCTAAGGAACCAAACCCAACCCCAAAGAACGAAACTAAACCCCAAACATAGAACCAAACCAAACCCAAAGACAAGGAATTACACCAAACCAAACCCCAAAGAAACAAACCCAACCCAACCCCACAGAACCAAACCCAACCCCAAAGAACCAAACCCAACTCAACCCCAAAGAACCAAACCCAACCCCAAAGAACCAAACCCAACCCCAAAGAACCAAACCCAACTCCAAAGAACCAAACCCAACCCCAAAGAACCAAACCCAACCCAACCCCAAAGAACCAAATCAAACCAAACTCCAAAGAACCAAACCCAACCCCACAGAACCAAACCATACTCCAAAGAACCAAACCGAACCCAACCCCAAAGAACCAAACCAAACTCCAAACAAAGAATCAAACCAAACCAAGCTAAACCCACAAAGACCCCCCCAAACCACACAAGTTTCAGGGAAGTTTTGTGTCCCTTCTGTGCCAGGGGATTATCCTGGCAGGGAACAGGCAGCAGCTCCTGGCCCCATGTCCCCAGCCTCCTTCCCTGACCCCTTCCATGCTTCTAGACAGTGGAGAGTGCTCTCCTCCCCCTCTGCTCTGCCCTGCTGAGACCTCCCCTGGAGGATTGCATCCAGCTCTGGGCTGCCCAGCTCAGGAGGGACAGGGAGCTGCTGCAGAGAGGCCAAGGCAGGCTGCAAGGCTGCTGAAGGGACTGCAGCAGTGCCTGGGGAGGAGAGGCTGAGAGCCCTGGGGGTGCTGAGTGTGGAGAGGAGAAGGCTGAGAGGGAGCTGAGCAATGTCTCTCAAGAGCTGAGGGCTGGGGGGCAGGAAGGGAGGCACAGGGACAGCCTCTGCTCACTGGGCCCTGGCACAGGCCAAGGGGCAAGGGATGGAAAGTGCAGCCCAGGAGGTTGCAGCTCAGCCTCAGGAGGAACTTGTTGGCTGGGAGGCTGCCAGAGGCCTGGAGCAGGCTGCCCAGAGAGGTTGTGGAGTCTCCTTCTGTGGAGCCTTTGCAGCCCTGGCTGGATGTGTTCTGTGTGCCCTGGGCTGGATCCTCTGCTCCTGCTCTGCCAGGGGGCTGCCACTGGAAGCCCTCCAGGGGTCACTTCCAGCCCCCAGCATCCTGGGAGATGTGACCTCCTCCTGATTAATTTCACACAAGTGCAGGGGTTTGGAAGATTTCTGCTTGGTTGATCTCCTTTGCAATGTTCTTCAGAAGGCAGAAACAAAGCATTGAGTGATCAGAGGGATTTGCAGCTGGAGCAGTGGAAGCTCAACAGCCTGAGGCCAAAGGATGTGATGAGGAAGCTCAGTCAGACGTAGCTAACCCCTCTAAGCTGCAGCGCTGCCGGCAGCTGGAAGCTTAACAGGCTGTGAAGGTCCTTGTCCAGCAGAATTAGACTCTTGTGTAAGGCCTCAGGCTGTGACTGGCAGTGTGCTGCTTGGATGTGATCTATACAATCTGAA
Organism: Melanerpes formicivorus; assembly: GCF_026170545.1. Lineage (NCBI taxonomy): Eukaryota > Metazoa > Chordata > Aves > Piciformes > Picidae > Melanerpes > Melanerpes formicivorus. Next base: position 68,283 of record NW_027142762.1, on the reverse strand, counting down.
CTGCCGGGGCTGGAAGGGAGCTCCAGGCTCAGCCAGCCCCAACCCCCTGCCATGCCCAGGGACACCTCACACCACAGCAGCTTGCTCACAGCCACCTCCAGCCTGGCTGCAAACACCTCCAGCCAGGAGGCTTCCACCACCTCCCTGGGCAGCCTGGGCCAGGCTTGCAGAACCCTTGCAGGGAAGAAGTTTCTTCTCCTCTCCAAGCTAAGCCTCCCCTGGGGCAGCCTGAGGCCATTGCCTCTCCTCCTGGCCCTTGTTCCTAGGGAGCAGAGCCCAACCCCCCCTGGCTGCAGCCTCCTCTCAGGGAGCTGCAGAGAGCAAGGAGGTCTCCCTCAGCCTCCTCTGCTCCACACTCCCCACCCCCAGCTCCCTCAGCTGCTCCTCCCCAGCCCTCTTCTCCACACCCTTCCCCACCTTTCTTGCCCTTCCCTGGCCCTGCTCCAGCTCCTCCACCTCCTTCTTGCAGCCAGGAGCCCAAAGCTCAAGCCAGCCCTCAAGCTGTGGCCTCCCCAGTGCTGAGCCCAGGGGCACAATCCCTGCCCTGCTCCTGCTGCCCAACCATTGCTGCTCCAGCCCAGGCTGCTGCTGCCCTTCTTGCCCCCTGCCCACCCCCTGCCTCCTCTCCAGCTGCTGTCACCCAGCACCCCCAGGCCTTGCTCTGCTGGGCACTTTGCAGCCCCTCTGCCCCCAGCCTGGAGCCTTCCTGGGGCTGCTGTGCCTCAAGTGCAGGGCACAACATTTAGCCTTGTTGAGCCTCATCCCTTTGGCCTCTGCCTCCCCAGAGCCTGATTTGGGTACTTCTGAGAGAAAGGAAAAAAGACAGAAGGAAATGAGTGATGGAAAAGTTGATAGGAAGCAGGGACTGCAGGAGGGGATTGTGGAGGCAGAGGCAGCTCAGAGTGGGCAGAGAGGTCAGGTCAGGACTGGTGGCTTGAGGCATGAGGTCATCTGTACAGAGAGCCAGACCCTCCTGCAGCTGGCAGGGCAGCTCTCCTCTGGTTCCTGTACTGGCATTGTGGCTCACAGGGGCTAAATGTGTTGCTGCTGGGTGTAGCTGGACAGGAACTGTTCCCACAGGCCCCTGGGACCTGGGCAGGCTGGATGGGCACTGAGAGGGCAGCCCTGAGGGGCACTGCCAGGGCAGCCCCAATGGGCAGTGCCAGCGCAGCCCTGAGTGAGAGAGCAGCAGCAGTTGGACTCACACCTCAAAAAGCTGCCCAGAGAGGTGCTGGAGCCTTGCTCAGAGAGGTGCTGGAGCCTTGCTCAGAGAGGTGCTGGAACCTTGCCCACAGAGGTGGTGGAGCCTTGCTCAGAGAGGTGCTGGAGCCTTGCCCAGAGAGGCAGTGGAGCCTTGTCCAGAGAGGTGGTGGAGCCTTGCCCAGAGAGGTGGTAGCGCTTTGCTCAGAGAGGTGCTGGAGCCTTGCTCACAGAGGTGGTGCAGCCTTGCCCAGAGAGGCAGTGGAGTCTTGCTCAGAGAGGTGCTGGAGCCTTGTCCAGAGAGGTGGTGGAGCTTTGCTCAGAGAGGTGCTGGAGCCTTGTCAAGAGAGGTAGTGGAGTCTTACTCAGAGAGGTGCTGGAGCGTTGTCCAGAGAGGTGGTGGAGCCTTGTCCAGAGAGGTGGTGGAGCCTTGCTCAGAGAGGTGCTGGAGGCTTGTCCAGAGAGGTGCTGAAGCCTTGTCCAGAGAGGTAGAGGAGCTTTGCTCAGAGAGGTGGTGGAGCCTTGTCCAGAGAGGTGCTGGAGCCTTGTCCAGAGAGATAGTGGAGCCTTGTTTAGAGAGGTGGTGGAGCCTTGTCCTGAGTGGTGGTGGAGCCTTGCTCAGAGAGGTGGTGGAGCCTTGTCCATAGAGGTGGTGGAGCCTTGTCCAGAGAGGTGGTGGAGCCTTGCTCAGAGAGGCAGTGGAGCCTTGCTCAGAGAGGTGGTGGAGCCTTGTCCATAGAGGTGCTGGAGCCTTGTCCAGAGAGGTGGTGGAGCTTTGCTCAGAGAGGTGGTAGAGCCTTGCTCAGAGAGGTGGTGGATCCTTGCTCAGAGAGGCAGTGGAGCCTTGCCCAGAGAGGTGGTGGAGCCTTGTCCAGAGAGGTGCTTGAGCCTTGCTCACAGAGGTGTTGGAGCCTTGCCCAAGGAGGTGCTGGCGCCTTGCTCAGAGAGGTGCTGGAGCCTTGCCCAGGGAGGTGCTGGCGCCTTGCTCAGAGAGGTGCTGGAGCCTTGCCCAGAGAGGTGCTGGCGCCTTGTCAATAGAGGTAGTGGAGCCTTGCACCGGGAGGTTCTGGAGCCTTGTCCAGAGAGGTGCTGGAGTATTGCTCAGAGAGGTGCTGGAGCCTTGCCCAGAGAGGTGGTGGAGCCTTTTCCAGAGAGGTGCTGGAGCCTTGCCCAGGGAGGTGCTGGCGCCTTGCTCGGAGAGGTGCTGGAGCCTTGTCCAGAGAGGTGCTGGAGTATTGCTCAGAGAGGTGCTGGAGCCTTGCCCAGAGGGGTGCTGGAGCCTTGCTCAGAGAGGTGGTGTAGCCTTGTCAAGAGAGGTAGTGGAGTCTTGCTCGGAGAGGTGCTGGAGCATTGTCCAGAGAGGTGGTGGAGCCTTGTCCAGAGTGGTGGTCGAGCCTTGCTCAGAGAGGTGCTGGAGCCTTGTCCTGAGAGATGGTGGAGCCTTGTCCAGAGAGATGGTGGAGCTTTGCTCAGAGAGGTGCTGGAGCTTTGCCCAGAGAGGTGGTGGAGCTTCTCTCAGAGAGGTGCTGGAGCCTTGTCCAGAGAGGTGCTGGAGCCTTGTCCATAGAGGTGGTGGAGCCTTGCTCAGAGAGGTGGTGGAGCCTTGTCAAGAGAGGTAGTGGAGTCTTGCTCGGAGAGGTGCTGGAGCATTGTCCAGAGAGGTGGTGGAGCATTGTCCAGAGAGGTGTTGGAGCCTTGCCCAGAGTGGTGGTCGAGCCTTGCTCAGAGAGGTGCTGGAGCCTTGTCCAGAGAGGTGCTGGAGTCTTGTCCAGAGAGGTGCTGGAGCCTTGCTTAGAGAGGTGCTGGAGCCTTGCCTACAGTGGTGGTGGAGCATTGCTCAGAGAGGTGCTGGAGCCTTTCCCAGAGAGGTGGTGGAGTAGTGCTCAGAGAAGTGCTGGAGCCTTTCCCAGAGAGGTGCTGGAGCATTGCCCAGAGAGGTGATGGAGCCTTGCCCAGAGAGGTCCTGGAGGCTTGCTCAGAGAAGTGGTGGAGCCTTGTCCATAGAGGTGGTGGAGCCTTGCCCAGAGAGGTCCTGGAGGCTTGCTCAGAGAGGTTCTGGAGCCTTGCCCAGAGAGGTGGTGGAGCCTTGCTCAGAGAGGTGGTGGAGCCTTGCCCAGAGAGGTCCTGGAGGCTTGCTCACAGAGGTGGTGCAGCCTTGCCCAGAGAGGTGCTGGAGTCTCCTTCTCTGGAGACTCACAGAACCTACCTTGCTTTGCAGTCCTGGACAGCCTGATCTAAGGGAACCTGCATGGGGCTTGGACTTGAACTCCAGAGATCCTTTCACAACAGACACAGAGACAGAAACAGAGACACAGAGACACAGAATCTGTCAGAATGAGAGTCACAAAATCAGAGACACAGAATCAGAGGCACAGAGACACAGAGGCACAGAACAGAAGGGGTTGGAAGGGACCTCTGGAGCTCATCCAGTTCCAAGCCCCTGCCAGAGCAGCATCACCCAGGGCAGGGCACCCAGAACACAGCCAGGAGGGGCTGGAAAGGCTCCAGAGCAGACTCCACAACCTCTCTGGGCAGCCTGCTCCAGGCTCCAGCAGCCTCACAGGGACAAAGGTTTCCCTCCTCTTCCCCTGGCACCTCCTCTGCTCCAGCTTGCCCCCAGTGCCCCTTGTGCTGTCCTTGGCCATCCCTGAGCAGAGCCTGGCTCCAGCCCTGCACAGCTTCATCCCCAGCAAGGAGGTCACCCTCAGGCTCCTCTGCTCCCAGCCCCCACCGTGCTGGGGCTCTGTGCTGCTGTGAAAGGGCAGGAGGCAGCCTGCAGTGGTTTGCCCACTGTGAGCTTTATCTTGTGATGAAGAGGAGCAGCTGTTAGCTGGGGAATCCCAGGCTTCAGCCAGCCTGCTGGGTGTGCAGGGTGCACAGCTCGAGCAGGGGACAGGAGAGAGCAGTGGTCCCCACCGCTGAGCAGCCAAAGCCAAAGGATCACCTCTTGGGTCTGCATTCCTCTTGCAGATGTGTCCTGCACCAAGCCCCAGCTGCAGAGAGGAAGGTTACCAGAGCAGGAGCAGGGCAGGCTCAACGAGGCCAAGGGCTGGGTCCTGAACCTAGGGCACAGCCACCCCAGAAAGGCTCCAGGCTGGGGGCAGAGGGGCTGGAAAGTGCCCAGCAGAGCAAGGCCTGGGGGTGCTGGGTGGCAGCAGCTGGAGAGCAGGCAGGGGGTGGGCAGGGGGGCAAGAAGGGCAGCAGCAGCCTGGGCTGGAGCAGCAATGGTTGGGCAGCAGGAGCAGGGCAGGGATTGTGCCCCTGGGCTCAGCACTGGGCAGGCCACAGCTTGAGGGCTGGCTTGAGCTTTGGGCTCCTGGCTGCAAGAAGGAGCTGGAGGAGCTGGAGCAGGGCCAGGGAAGGGCAAGAAAGGTGGGGAAGGGTGTGGGGAAGAGGGCTGGGGAGGAGCAGCTGAGGGAGCTGGGGGTGGGGAGTGTGGAGCAGAGGAGGCTGAGGGAGACCTCCTTGCTCTCTGCAGCTCCCTGAGAGGAGGCTGCAGCCAGGGGGGGTTGGGCTCTGCTCCCTAGGAACAAGGGCCAGGAGGAGAGGCAATGGCCTCAGGCTGCCCCAGGGGAGGCTTAGGTTGGAGAGGAGAAGAAACCTCTTGGCTGCAAGGGCTCTGCAAGCCTGGCCCAGGCTGCCCAGGGTGGGGGTTGGATGCTCATCCCTGGAGGGGTTTCAGAGCTGTGGTGATGGGGCCATGGCTCAGGGGGTTGGGCTGGGTGAGCTTAAAGGCTTTGCCAACCCAAATGATTCTCTGGTTCTGTGCTTCAGAGGCATCTGCCTGGCCTGCAGGGCACAGCTGGCTGCACTCCCAGCCCACAGCTCTGGGGCAGGTCCCTCGGAGGAGGGCAGAGCTCAGCCTCAGCTCTCTGCTGTGCTGGGAGCACGGCCCCCAGGCTGCTGCCTGGCAGCTCCCTGCAGCTCCACCGGCGGCAGGCTGAGCAGAGGGTGCTGGCTGCAGAGGGCTTTTCACCTGGAAGCTCTTCGAGGGCTCCCTTGCCTGAGTCTGACTGAGAGGTCGCTGCTGCCACCTGCCAGGGACTGGCAGCGGAGCAGGCAGCGACTGGCAGAGGCTGTCCTGCTCTGGGGGACACCTCAGGAGCTTCACTGACCTGGTGCTGTCACTCTGCTGCCAGTGCTGAGCCAGCCATAGCCCAGCAGCGCTAAGGGGCTGCCGAGGGGTCCAACAGCAGCGTCCCAGGTGGGGCAGAGCTGGGGGCACTGCCCAGGGGCACTGCCCAGGGTCCTACAGCAGCGTTCAATGTGGGGCAGAGCTGGGGGGCACAGCCCAGGGTCCTGCAACAGTGTTCAATGTGGGGCAGAGCTGGGGGGCACAGCCCAGGGTCCTACAGCAGTGTTCAATGTGGGGCAGAGCTGGGGGGCACTGCCCGGGGGCACTGCCCAGGGGCACAGCCCAGGGTCCTACAGCAGTGTCCAATGTGGGGCACAGCCCAGGGGCACCGCCCAGGGTCCTGCAGCAGTGTTCAATGTGGGGCAGAGCTGGGGGGCACAGCCCACGGTCCTACAGCAGCGTTCAATGTGGGGCAGAGCTGGGGGGCGCAGCCCAGGGTCCTGCAGCAGTCTTCAATATGGGGCAGAGCTGGGGGGCACAGCCCAGGGTCCCACAGCGGTGTTCAGTGTGGGGAAGAGCTGGGGGGCACAGCCCAGGGGCACTGCCCAGGGTCCTACAGCAGTCTTCAATGTGGGGCAGAGCTGGGGGGCACTGCCCAGGGTCCTGCAGCAGTGTTCAATGTGGGGCAGAGCTGGGGGGCACAGCCCAGGGTCCTGCAGCAGTGTTCAATGTGGGGCAGAGCTGGGGGGCACTGCCCAGGGTCCTACAGCAGTGTTCAATGTGGGGCAGAGCTGGGGGGCACTGCCCAGGGTCCTGCAGCAGTGTTCAATGTGGGGCAGAGCTGGGGGGCACAGCCCAGGGTCCTGCAGCAGTGTTCAATGTGGGGCAGAGCTGGGGGGCACTGCCCAGGGTCCTACAGCAGTGTTCAATGTGGGGCAGAGCTGGGGGGCACTGCCCAGGGTCCTGCAGCAGTGTTCAATGTGGGGCAGAGCTGGGGGGCACTGCCCAGGGTCCTACAGCAGTGTTCAATGTGGGGCAGAGCTGGGGGGCACTGCCCAGGGTCCTGCAGCAGTGTTCCATGTGGGGCAGAGCTGGGAGGCACTGCCCAGGGTCCTACAGCAGTGTTCAATGTGGGGCAGAGCTGGGGGGCACTGCCCAGGGTCCTACAGCAGTGTTCCATGTGGGGCAGAGCTGGGGGGCACTGCCCAGGGTCCTACAGCAGTGTTCCATGTGGGGCAGAGCTGGGGGGCACAGCCCAGGGTCCTACAGCAGTGTTCAATGTGGGGCAGAGCTGGGGGCACAGCCCAGGGTCCTGCAGCAGTGTTCAATGTGGGGCAGAGCTGGGGGGCACAGCCCAGGGTCCTGCAGCAGTGTTCAATGTGGGGCAGAGCTGGGGGGCACAGCCCAGGGTCCTACAGCAGTGTTCAATGTGGGGCAGAGCTGGGGGGCACAGCCCAGGGTCCTACAGCAGTGTTCAATGTGGGGCAGAGCTGGGGGGCACAGCCCAGGGTCCTACAGCAGTGTTCAATGTGAGGCAGAGCTGGGGGGCACAGCCCAGGGCCCTGCAGCAGTGTTCAATGTGGGGCAGAGCTGGGGGGCACTGCCCAGGGCCCTGCAGCAGTGTTCAATGTGGGGCAGAGCTGGGGGGCACAGCCCAGGGTCCTGCAGCAGTGTTCCATGTGGGGCAGAGCTGGGGGGCACTGCCCAGGGTCCTACAGCAGTGTTCAATGTGGGGCAGAGCTGGGGGGCACAGCCCAGGGTCCTGCAGCAGTGTTCCATGTGGGGCAGAGCTGGGGGGCACTGCCCAGGGCCCTGCAGCAGTGTTCAATGTGGGGCAGAGCTGGGGGGCACTGCCCAGGGTCCTGCAGCAGTGTTCCATGTGGGGCAGAGCTGGGGGGCACTGCCCAGGGCCCTGCAGCAGTGTTCAATGTGGGGCAGAGCTGGGGGGCACTGCTCAGGGCCCTGCAGCAGTGTTCAATGTGGGGCAGAGCTGGGGGGGCTGCCCAGGGTCCTGCAGCAGTGTTCCATGTGGGGCAGAGCTGGGGGGCACTGCCCAGGGCCCTGCAGCAGTGTTCAATGTGGGGCAGAGCTGGGGGGCACAGCCCAGGGTCCTGCAGCAGTGTTCCATGTGGGGCAGAGCTGGGGGGCACTGCCCAGGGTCCTGCAGCAGTGTTCCATGTGGGGCAGAGCTGGGGGGCACTGCCCAGGGCCCTGCAGCAGTGTTCAATGTGGGGCAGAGCTGGGGGGCACTGCCCAGGGTCCTGCAGCAGTGTTCAATGTGGGGCAGAGCTGGGGGGCACTGCTCAGGGTCCTACAGCAGTGTTCAATGTGGGGCAGAGCTGGGGGGCACTGCCCAGGGTCCTACAGCAGTGTTCAATGTGGGGCAGAGCTGGGGGGCACTGCCCAGGGTCCTGCAGCAGTGTTCAATGTGGGGCAGAGCTGGGGGGCACTGCCCAGGGTCCTGCAGCAGTGTTCAATGTGGGGCAGAGCTGGGGGGCACTGCTCAGGGTCCTACAGCAGTGTTCCATGTGGGGCAGAGCTGGGGGGCACAGCCTAGGGGCACAGCCCAGGGTCCTGCAGCAGTGTTCAATGTGGGGCAGAGCTGGGGGGCACAGCCCAGGGTCCTGCAGCAGTGTTCAATGTGGGGCAGAGCTGGGGGGCACTGCTCAGGGTCCTACAGCAGTGTTCAATGTGGGGCAGAGCTGGGGGGCACAGCCCAGGGTCCTACAGCAGTGTTCAATGTGGGGCAGAGCTGGGGGGCACTGCCCAGGGTCCTACAGCAGTGTTCAATGTGGGGCAGAGCTGGGGGGCACTGCCCAGGGTCCTGCAGCAGTGTTCAATGTGGGGCAGAGCTGGGGGGCACTGCCCAGGGTCCTGCAGCAGTGTTCCATGTGGGGCAGAGCTGGGGGGCACAGCCCAGGGGCACTGCCCAGGGTCCTGCAGCAGTGTTCAATGTGGGGCAGAGCTGGGGGGCACAGCCCAGGGTCCTGCAGCAGTGTTCAATGTGGGGCAGAGCTGGGGGGGCTGCCCAGGGGCCCTGGGGGGGTCCTCAATCAGTGCATTCAGCCAAGCTGGCTGATGAAGGTCACCAAGCTGGGGAAGGGTGTGGAGAAGAGGGCTGGGGAGGAGCAGCTGAGGGAGCTGGGGGTGGGGAGTGTGGAGCAGAGGAGGCTGAGGGAGACCTCCTTGCTCTCTGCAGCTCCCTGAGAGGAGGCTGCAGCCAGGGGGGAGGTTCACAGCCTCACAGAGTGCCAGGGGCTGGGAGGGATCTGCAGAGCTCATCCAACCCAGGGCAGGGCACCCAGAACACAGCCAGGGGGGGTTGGAACATCTCCAGAGCAGGAGACTCCACAACCCCCCTGGGCAGCCTGCTCCAGGCCTCTGGCACCCTCCCAGGGAAAGAATTCTCCTCCTGTGTCCATGGCACTTCCTCTGGCTCAGCTTCCACCCCTGCCCCTGGGGCTGGCACTGGGCAGCCCCCAGCAGAGCCTGGCTCCAGCCTCTGGGCACTGCCCCTGCACAGCTTCATCCCCAGCCCTGAGCTCCCCCTCAGGCTCCTCCTCTGCAAGCTGCAGAGCACCAGTGCTGTGCCCCAGGGAGCAGTGCTGGGCCCCAGCCTGATCAATATCATCGTTGATGATCTGGAGGAGGGGATGGAGTCCATCAGCAGTGAATGTGCAGCTGACAGCAAGCTGGGGGCAGGAGCTGAGCTGTGAGAGGGGAGCAGAGCTCTGCAGAGGGACCTTGCCAGGCTGGGCAGATGGGCAGAGGCCAAGGGCAGGAGATTGAAGACATCCAAGTGCCAGGGGCTGCACATTGGCCACAGCAACCCCAGGCAGTGCCACAGGCTGGGGGCAGAGGGGCTGAGAGCAGCCAGGCAGAGAGGGAGCTGAGGGTGCTGGGGGAGAGCAGCTGAAGAGGAGGCAGCAGTGTGCCCAGGGGGCCAAGAAGGCCAAGGGCATCCTGGCCTGGGTCAGGCAGAGTGTGGCCAGCAGGAGCAGGGAAGTCCTTGTGCCCTGTGCTCAGCACTGCTGAGGCCACAGCTTGAGTCCTGTGTCCAGCTCTGGGCTCCTGAGGGTAGGAAAGAGGTTGAGCTGCTGGAAGGTGTCCAGAGAAGGGCAAGAAAGCTGGGGAGGGGTCTGGGGCACAAGGCTGGGGAGGGGTCTGGGGCACAGCCCTGTGAGGAGAGGCTGAGGGAGCTGGGGTTGCTCAGCCTGGAGAAGAGGAGGCTCAGGGGAGACCTTCTTGCTCTCTCCAATTCCCTGCAGGGAGGTTGTAGCCAGCTGGGGGTTGGTCTTTTCTGCCAAGCCCCCAGCAGCAGAACAAGAGGACACAGTCTCAAGCTGTGCCAGGGGAGGTTTAGCCTGAAGGGGAGGAGAAAGTTCTTCCCAGCAAGAGGAATTGGGCACTGGAATGAGCTGCCCAGGGAGGTGGTGGAGTCCCCATCCCTGGAGGTGTTCAGGAAGAGCCTGGATGAGGCCCTTGGTACCATGGTTGAGTTGCTCAGATGGTGCTGGGGGAGAGGTTGGCCTGGATGAGCTCTGAGGTCTTTTCCAACCTGGTTTATTCTCTTCCATTCTAAGTGCCAGGGCTTCCCTTGGGGCACCACAACCCCCAGCAAGGCTCCAGGCTTGGGGCAGGGTGGCTGAAAGCTGCTGGCAGGAAGGGCCCTGGGGGTGCTGCTGGCCAAGCAGCTGCAGAGCAGCCAGCAGTGCCCAGGGGGCCAAGGAAGCCAAAGGCCTCCTGGCTGGGCTCAGCAATGCTGTGGCCAGCAGCAGCAGGGAGGGGACTGTGCCCTGGGGCTCAGCTCTGGGGAGGCCACCCCTGGAGAGCTGCCTTCAGCTTGGGGCAGCTCAGTGCCAGAGAGCTGGGGAGGTGCTGGAGCCAGGGCAGAGCAGGGCAGGGAAGCTGGGAAGGGCCTGGAGGATCAATGTGCTGAGGAGAGGCTGAAGGAGCTGGGGAGGGTTAGGGGGGAGGAGAGGAGGCTGAGGGAGACCTCCTGGCTGCCTGCAGCTCCCTGAGAGGAGGCTGTGGAGAGGCTGCTGCTGCTCTCTGCTCCCAGGGAAGGAGTGGCAGAAGGAGAGGGCACAGCCTCCAGCTGCAGCAGGGCAGGCTCAGGCTGGGCAGGAGGGAGAAGCTTTGCCCAGCCAGAGTGGTCAGGCAGTGGCAGAGGCTGCCCAGGGAGCTGGTGGAGTCCCCAGGCCTGGAGGGGTTGGAAGGTGGTTTGGCTGTGGTGCTTGGGGCTGTGGCTCAGGGCTGAGCCTTGCAGGGCAGGGGTTGGGCTTGGGGCTCCCCAGGCTCTGCTCCAGCCCTGAATCTTTCTGTGGTTCTGTGGTTTCTGTGGTCCTGGGGGGGGGTGGGAAGTCCCCAGGGGCAGGCCTGGGATGTTGGGGTGAGTGATTCCATTCCTCTCCCTGCATTGTGCCTCTGGAAGGAGCAGACCTTGGGCTCAGCTCTCTCTCGGCTCTGGGCAGTTTGTCTGCACGGGAGGGAGGCTGCTGGGAGCTGGGCTTGGGGGGCTCTGTGACAGACCCTGGCCTTTGAGCTCTGAGATCTGCTGCCACAGGCATTTTGGGGTCACCAGAGGGGAGGGAGGTGCCCTTGGGGGTGCTCAGAGACAGCTCAGTGTTTACCCCCCGCTCGCCAGGTCGCTTCCTCACCTTGGCTGGGAGGCAGCAGCAGGTCCTTGGGGGCTGAGTTAAATGCAGGGTTGGGACCAAAAAACCTGACCCAACCCAAGCTGCTAATTGTTGGAGGTGCCTAAAAAAAGGCTGTCAGAGTGAACTCATATCTGGCAGGGGACAAGGGGTATAATTTAGGCACAGGTCGAGAGGAAAATACCTCCCACGGTACCTGCAGCGGGGCTGGGGCAGGGGGCAGGGGAACAGCTGCTGGAGGACTGTGCCCATGAGAGCAGCAGCTCAGAGCTGCCTGTCCTGAGGCCAAGGGCCTGTGGGGACAGCAGCAGGCTTGGGGTGGCCTCCCTGCATGGCAAGGTAGGAGGAAGGAGGAAGAAGATGCTTGAGGCACACAGCAGCTGTGTGGTGCTTGCACAGCCACAGAGAGATCTGTGCTGGAAGGGAGCTGCAGAGCCCCTCCAGGCCAAGCCCCTGCCCTCAGCAGGGACATCCTCCACTGCAGCAGCTTGCCCACAGCCCTCTCCAGCCTCCCCTCCAAGCTCTCCAGCCAGGGGGCCACAACCACCTCCCTGGGCAACCTCTTGCAGGCTTCCAGCAGCCTCCTGGGGCACAACTTGTTCCTCACATCCAATCTCCATCTGCTCTGCTCTCATCTCAAACCATTGCCCCTGGGGCTGTCCCTGCAGCCCTTTGGCAGCAGTCCCTCTGCAGCCTGCTTGCAGCCCCTGCAGGGCCTGGGAGCTGCTCTCAGCTCTGCCTGCAGCCTTCTCTTCTGCAGGCTCAACACCCCCAGCTCCCTCAGCCTGGCCCCACAGCAGAGGTTCTCTATCCCTCCAAAGATCATCTTGGTGGCCTCCTCTGGAGCCTCTCCCTCAGCTCCAGCTCCCTCCTGTGCTGAGGGCTCCAGCTCTGGCCCCAGCCCTGCAGCTGAGGTCTCCCCAGAGCAGAGCAGAGGAGCAGGATCCCTCTCTCCAGCTCTGGCCACCCTGCTTTGGGTGCAGCCCAGGCTGCCCTTGGCCTCCTGTGCTGCAGCCTCACCCTGCCTGCTCCTGACCAGCTTCTCCCCAACCAGGAGAGAGGCCAAGGGCAGCCTGGGCTGCAGCAGAAGGGCTGTGGGGAGGAGGGCAGAGAGGTTCTGCTGCCCCTCTGCTCTGCCCTGCTGAGGCCACAGCTGCAATCTTGGCTCCAGCTCTGGGCCCCTCAGCTCCAGCAGGAGCTCAGGGAGCTGCTGGAGAGAGTCCTGCCCAGAGGCACAGAGCTGCTGCAGGCAGGGGAACATCTCCCTGTGAGGCCAGGCTGAGGCAGCTGGGGCTTGGAGCAGAGGAGCCTGAGGGTGACCTCCTTGCTGGGGATGAAGCTGTGCAGGGCTGGAGCCAGGCTCTGCTCAGGGATAGCCAAGGACAGCACAAGGGGCACTGGGGGCAAGCTGGAGCAGAGGAGGTGCCAGGGGAAGAGGAGGGAAACCTTTGTCCTTGTGAGGCTGCTGGAGCCTGGAGCAGGCTGCCCAGAGAGGTTGTGGAGTCTGTTCTGGAGCCTTTCCAGCCCCTCCTGGCTGTGTCCTGGGTGCCCTGCCCTGGGTGATGCTGCTCTGGCAGGGGCTTGGAACTGGATGAGCTCCAGAGGTCCCTTCCAAGCCCTCCCATGCAGTGATTCCTGCCCAGGCAGCCTGCCCTGCATGCTCAGAGGTTATCTCCCTGGCTGCAGCTCTGGCTCAGGCCATGCCCAAGTGTCCCTTCTGTGCCTGAGGACAATTGCTCCTGCTCACACAACAGGTTGGGCTGGGAGGGACCTTAGAGATCACCCAGGCCCACCCTGCCTGGCATGCAGCAGGACCCCAGGGTGCATTAGGAGCAGTGTGGCCAGCAGGGCCAGGGAGGTTCTGCTCCCCCTCTGCTCTGCTCTGCCCTGCTGAGACCTCCCCTGGAGGATTGCATCCAGCTCTGGGCTGCCCAGCTCAGGAGGGACAGGGAGCTGCTGCAGAGAGGCCAAGGCAGGCTGCAAGGCTGCTGAGGGGACTGCAGCACTGCCTGGGGAGGAGAGGCTGAGAGCCCTGAGGGTGCTGAGTGTGGAGAGGAGAAGGCTGAGAGGGATCTGAGCAATGTCTCTCAAGAGCTGAGGGCTGGGGGGCAGGAAGGGAGGCACAGGGACAGCCTCTGCTCACTGGGCCCTGGCACAGGCCAAGGGGCAAGGGATGGAAAGTGCAGCCCAGGAGGTTGCAGCTCAGCCTCAGGAGGAACTTCTTGGCTGGGAGGCTGCCAGAGGCCTGGAGCAGGCTGCCCAGAGAGGTTGTGGAGTCTCCTTCTGTGGAGCCTTTGCAGCCCTGGCTGGATTCTCTGCTCCTGCCCTGCCAGGGGGCTGCCACTGGATGCTCCCTTCCAGCCCTTCAGTGATTCAGTGATTCCTTTCTGCCTTGTGTGTGGGCACAACCCCTGCCATGCCCTGCGGCAGGGGGGCTGGGGGGAAGGCCGAGCCCTGGGCGGGGGGGGCAGGGTGGCAGCCGGAGCCCCCCAGCAGAGCTGCCGGTGCCCGGATGCCGGCAGCCCGGGGCCGGGGCACGGTGCCCGGCGCGGGTGCCCCCGCGGCTGTTTGCCTGCCTGTGCCTGCGCCCGGGCAGGGGCGGGAGGGGGAAGTGTGTGAACGGGACGGATTTAGCAGCCAAAACACCGCCCGGCAGGGCAGCTCATTAACTGCCGGCCGGGGCTCGGCCGCCTGCGGACCGCAAGGAGCTTATTTTGGGGGCCGGTGTCCCGGAGGAAGCGTGGGAGGCCGGGGCCCGGCGGCACCTTCCCTGCGCTGCCCGCCGGTGCCATTGGCTGCCCGCGGCCCGGGGGCCAGCGCCAGGCAGCAGTTAAATGCCCGGCGGCGGCGGCGCTGGGGCACACGGCTGCCGGGCATCCCAGAGGCAGGCGGCTGGCTCGAACCCTCCCCGCAGCCACAGGAGGCACCAGACCTGCGCCATGGCTCCAGGTAAAGGGCTGGGCTGCTTTCGGGGCTGCGTTCGGGGGGTGCCCAGAGGGAAAAGAGCAGCGCTTGGGGGTGTTTCTTGGAGGAGCCTTATTCTCCCCTCCCAGCTGTATTCTCCCCTCCCAGCCTTATTGCTGTGGCCAGGTCTGGAGCCTCTGTGGCAGGAAGGCTCTGGAGGGGCTGGAAGGTGTCCAGAGCAGGGCCAGGAGGAGGAGCAGAGGGCTGGAGCTGCTCTGCTGTGAGCACAGCCTGAGAGAGTTGGGCTTGTGCAGGCTGGAGAGGAGAAGGCTCCCAGGAGACCTTCGGTGGCCTTGCAGGAGCTGCAGGGGGCTGCAAGCAAGCTGGGGAGGGACCTTGGAGGGGGTGAGGGAGGGCTAGGAAGTGGGGGGGCTGGAGCAGAAGTAGAAGTGGGGAGCTGGAGCTTGGCTGTGAGGAAGAAGTTGTTGGGCAGGAGGGTGGTGAGAGCCTGGCCCAGGCTGCCCAGGGAGGTGGTGGAAGCCTCCTGGCTGGAGGTGTTTGCAGCCAGGCTGGAGGTGGCTGTGAGCAAGCTGCTGTGGTGTGAAGTGTCCCTGCCCATGGCAGGGGGTTGGGGCTGGCTGAGCCTGCAGCTCCCTTCCAGCCATGCCAGCTCTGTGATTCTGTTTGAAATCCTTGGCTTGTCTGATGCCATGCCAGGCTGAGGGGCACCATGGGATGGGCTGGCAAGGCTGTTATCAGTTGGAAGGGCTTTGTGGGGCCAAGCTGCAGCCAGGGGCATGATGCTTTTGCCCTGGTGTGCAAACGCTTTGCTCCCTGTTGCAGCCTCAGGGATCACAACCAAGTCGAGGACTGCGCTCCTGGTGCTGCTCCTCTGGGCTCTAGTCTCTGCTCACCCTGTAAGTACCCCCTGGGCAGCTACCCAGCTCCCTTCCCCCATCAGTTTCACCCTGCCAAGGCTCACCCATCACTCATCAGATGTCTCCTGGCTGCCTCTAGGTGCCCGGCCCTGAGCCTGCCCACCCCCACCACGGTGCCGAGCGGGAGGTAAGTCAGGAGCTGCCCTTGGTCCTGCCTGGAGCAGGTTCAGGGTTGGGATCCAGCCCTGGGCAGGCGTCCTGGGGCCAGGCGCTTGGGGGCAGAGCTGCTGCTTCAGCAGGTCTCTGTGAGCTTCACCTGCCTGCCAGGCTGGCTTGGTTTCACCTCCTTCTGCCTCGCCTTGCCTGGCTGGGGTCGTTCCCAAGCTCCCCAGGGGCGTTCTGCTGGGTTGGTCTTGCCAGAGGAGTTTCTGTGCTCTGAACCATCCTGGCTTGCTTGGGCTTTTCTGCATGGCCCTTCTGATTGCATCAGCAGAAAGAGCCATGGGGAAAGGCTTGAGCTCTTGCATGGCTTAGGAGCAACCTTTGCCCCTGCAGCAGCAGCAGCAGCAGCAGCGCTCTGTGCAGCTGCGTTTCCCAAACCAAAGCACTCTGTCACCTTCTGCCTGCAGGACACAGCCACTGAAGATGACAGCAACAAGCTGGGTGACCTCCTGGGTGCTGGAGGTGGCAGACATTCCCCTGCCAGTGCAGGCAGAGGGGACAACTCCCTGGTCAGGGAGCCAGCGAGCGGGAATGCCGTGGGCGAGGAGCTGGCTGAGCACGGTGGCCACAGCCAGGGAGGCAGAGCTGGGGAGGCTCAGCGCCTGAACCAGGTGGACCATGGGGATGCAAGTGCCTGGGATGGGAACAGCCTTGGTTTCCTGGTGAGTGAGCAGGGCAGGGAGGTCTCTCCTGGCCAGGAGGGTGAGCTCAGCCCCACCTCTGTGGCTGGTCAGGGCAGCCTGTGGTGAGCACTGCCCTGGTTAGAGGCTGCCCTGCTGCAGAGCAGCTCCAGGGAGAAAGACCTTGGAGTGCTGCTGGGCAGCAAGGTCTGCAGGGGACAGCAAAGGGCCCTGGGGGCCAAGAGAGCCAATGGGCTCCTGGGGGGGGGCAGCAGGAAGAGTGTGGCCAGCAGGGCTGGGGAGGTTCTGCTCCCCCTCTGCTCTGCTCTGCCCTGCTGAGCCCACAGCTGCAATCCTGTGGCCAGCTCTGGGCTCCCCAGGTGCAGAGAGACAGAGAGCTGCTGGGGAGAGCCCAAGGGAGAGGCAGGAGGAGGAGTTGGGGACCTGAGCATCTCCCCTGTGGAGAGAGGCTGAGAGCCCTGGGGGTGGTTAGCCTGGAGAGGAGAAGGCTGAGAGGGATCTGCTCAATGCCTCTCAATAGCTGAGGGCTGGGGGGCAAGGGGAGGAGGCCAAGCTCTGCTGGGTGCTGCTCAGCAATGAGCCAAGGAGCAATGGACACAAAGTGGAGCAGGGAAGGTTTCAGCTGAGCAGGAGGAGAAACTTCTTTGGTGTGAGGCTGCTGGAGCCTGGAGCAGGCTGCCAGAGAGGTTGTGGAGTCTCCTGCTCTGGAGAGCTTCCAACCCCTCCTGGATGCATTCCTGTGAGGACTGCCCTGGGTGATGCTGCTCTGGCAGGGGGGGAAGTTGGGCTGGATGATTTCTGGAGGTCTCCTTCCAACCTCTACCGTCCCGTGGCGCTGTGATACTGTGACCTGCAAGCTGTTGCCTTTGTCCCCGCGCCAGGAGGAGGATGCCCGCGACACCGACGATGGTGACCAGAGAGGGCACCACGGCCCTGCGCTCAGCTCGCTTCCCTCCCACGCCGGGGGCTTCCCGGAGGAGGAGGATGAAAGTGGAGACGACAGCTTCGATCAGAACGGGGAGGAGGAGAGGGGAGAAGGTCCTACGTACGCGGCTGGGGCCGACGGGGAAGGCGACCACGGCGCTGGCCGCGGGGCCGGTGGGGGACGGGGCGACAGCAGCAGCAGCAGCAGCAGCGAAAGCGCCGGCGAGGACCACTGGAGGTACAGGAACTACCTCGGCAGCCGCTACAGGCAGGGAGGGCACAGCAGCAGCAGCCAGCAGGAGGAGGAGGACGAGGAGAGCTACGACTTCGGGGACGAAGCCATGCAGGGGGATGACCCTTCCGTCTTCGACGCCCTGGGCAGCAGTTACAGAGGGCACCGCGCCGGCCCCCGTGCCCTGGGGGGCAGCCGAGAGAGTGACCAGGGAGCTGGCTCACACCACTGGGAGGAGGGGGACAGCAGGTCCCCGGAGCTGGAGGAGGCTGACTCGGCGGAGGACAGCCCCTCCGTGGAGGACAACAGCGACTCGCAGGAGCCTGACGCCAGCCCGTCGGAGGAAAACAGCCCCAGCCGCTCCGAGGAGGAGGAGGATGGGGAGGACAGCCCCTCCAGGGAGAGTGAGGACAGCGAGTCCAGGGAGGACAGCGCCGAGCAGGCCGACGAGCAGCCCCGGGAGTCCCCAGAGGACATCTCCCAGGAGACGCTGAGCAGGTCCGACGAGCACAGCGACAGCCGGGACCTGGAGGAGCAGCAGGACCAGGAGTCCGCAGAGGACAGGAGTCAGCCCTCCGCCCCCGACAGCCTGTCTGAGGAAGAAGAGGAAAACCAGAGCAAGTCCAGGGAAGATGCCAGCGAGCAGAGCCAGTCGGCGGAGGACACTGTGGAGGAGTCAGAGGAGGAGGAGAATGACTCTGCCCCCGACGGGGACACGGCGAGCGACTCGGCCGAGAGCCGCAGCTCATCCCTGCAGGAGGATGGCAGCCAGGAGGACAACACAGGGGAGGACAGCAGCTCCACAGAGAGCAACAGCGACTCCCAGCAGGGCGACGATGACGAGGAGGAGGAGGAGAGCCGCTCCCAGGAGGAGGCCAGCAGCAGCCGCGGCGATGCCAGCTCGCCACAGAGCCTGGAGAGCAGCAGCCGGCGGAGGCGGCCGGGCGCCTACCGCCACAAGCCTGCCGCTGACTACGACGACAACGACTGCCAGGACGGCTACTGAGCTGTGCCCGCAGCCCCGCGGGCGCTGGGGGGTGGGGGATAGCGGGAGGAGGAGGAGGAGGAGGGGGTGGGTATTTATTTGCTGTCCGGCCCCGGCTGCCTTCTGCCTGCTGAGCAGGGTCCGTGGGTGAGACAGAGGCAGCTTCGCCAGGGCTCGACCCGGGCGGGCCGCGGAGGAGGAGATGCCAGGCACGGGGAAAGCACCAAAGCAGAGCCAGGAATCCCTTCCTTACCCCAGCCTGGCGAGCAGCCGAGGGCTGTGAGTGCCAGCAGGGTGGCTGCTGCCTGCTTGCCCCCAGGGCAGGGCGGCAGGCGGGCACCGCGGGCGGGGAGCTGCACCCGGGCACGCTGGGCAGAAAGGTCTCTGCCTTCCCCCCTGCCACTGCCCTAAAGCCTCTGCCTGGGGGCCAGTGGGAGCCTTCTGCAGGCTCCAGGTCCTGCAGCGCAGGAGGCCAAGCCACAGCCAGCGCCTGGGCTCGGTGGTGTGCCAGGGGCCAGCCGGGCAGGGGCTCCCACGTGGGATTTTGTAAGGGGCGTGCAGACAGCGTCCTGTGGTCCCCTCTTGTCACCTGGCTGTCAGAGCTGGGCTGTGCCTCTTGTTCTTTCAGTGCCATCCTGTTCTCTGTACCATTAAACCCATCAGAAGCCCACAGTGAGCTCTGAGGTCTCTCTTGCTGCTTTTCTCTCCCGGGGGGGCTGCGATTTGGGCTTGGACTGGGGCAAGGTTGGTTGGATCTGACCTTCTCAAAGTTCTTTTCATGTTTGGGGGGACAAAAGGAGTTCCCCACCAGGCAGCAATGTACCCTTGTGGCCCACGAGGCCAAGGGTCTCCTGGGGTGCAATCAAGGAGTGCAGCCAGCAGGTCAAGAGAGCTTCTCCTCCCCCCTCTGCTCTGCCCTGCCCTGCTGAGGCCACAGCTGGAGCACTGTGTCCAGCCCTGGGCTCCCCAGCCCAAGAGGGACAGGGAACTGCTGGAGAGAGTCCAGGGGAGGCTGCAGAGCTGCTGAGGGGCCTGGAGCAGCTCTGGGAGCAGCAAAGTCTGAGAGCCCTGGGGCTGAGAGCCTGCAGAAGAGCAGCCCCAGAGGGGAGCTGAGCAATGCTCAGCAAGAGCTAAAGGAGCTCTGGGGGGCAGGAGGCTGGGGCCAGGCTCTGCTCAGTGCTGCCCAGGGACAGCACAAGGGGCACAAACTGGAGCCCAGGAGGTTCCACCTGAACAGGAAGAGAAACTTCTTTGGTGTGAGGCTGCTGGAGCCTGGAGCAGGCTGCCCAGAGAGGTTGTGGAGTCTCCTGCTCTGGAGACTTTCCAGCCCCAGCTGGATGTGTTCCTGGGTGCCCTGCCCCTTTGGCAGGAGGCTTGGACTGGATGATCTCTGAAGGTCCATTGCAACCCCCCAGCACTCTGTGAGTCTGTGTTTCCAGGGAAAAGAATTCCATGGTTCTGTGCTTGCAAGGGGAGCTGCAGAGTGTAGGGGTGAGGGGGGAAGCAGAGGCAGAAGGATACAAGCAGAGCAGAGGGGGGAAACAGGGGCAGAGGGAGAAGCAGAGGCAGAGGAGGGAAGCAGAGGCAGAGAGAGAGAAGCAGAGGAAGAGGAAACAGAGGTGAGGGGAGGCAGAGCAGAGAGGGGAAGCAGAGGCAGAGAGGAGAAGGAGAGGCAGAGAGGGGAAGCAAAGGCTGAGAGGGGAAGGAGAGGCAGAGGGGAGGCAGCAGAGCAGAGGGAAGGAATCTGAAGCACAGGGGAAGCAGAGGCAGAGAGGAAGCAGAGGCAGAGGGGAGAGGCAGAGGCAGAGAGGGGAAGCAGAGACAGAGAGGGGAAGCAGAGGCAGAGAGGGGAAGTAGAGACAGAGAGGGGGAAGCAGAGGCAGAGGGGAAGCAGGGGAAGAGAGGGGAAGCAGGGGCAGAGGGGAAGCAGGGGAAGAGAGGGGAAGCAGGGGAAGAGAGGGGGAAGCAGGGGCAGAGGGGAAGCAGGGGCAGAGAGGGGAAGCAGAGGCAGAGGGGGGAAGCAGAGGCAGAGGGGGGAAGCAGAGGCAGAGGGGAAGCAGGGGCAGAGGGGAGGCAGCAGAGCAGAGGGAGGGAAGCAGAAGCAGAGGGGAAGCAGAGGCAGAGAGGAAGCAGAGGCAGAGGGGGAAGGAGAGGCCGAGAGGGGGCAGCAGAGGCAGAGGAAGGGAAGCAGAAGCAGAGGGGAAGAAGAGGCAGAGAGGGGAAGCAGAGGCAGAGGGGAGGCAGCAGAGCAGAGGGAGGGAAGCAGAAGCAGAGGGGAAGCAGAGGCAGAGGGGAGGCAGAGGCAGAGGGGAAGCAGGGGCAGAGAGGGGAAGCAGAGGCAGAGGGGGGAAGCAGAGGCAGAGGGGGGAAGCAGAGGCAGAGGGGAGAAGCAGAGGCAGAGAGGGGAAGCAGAGGCAGAGGGGAAGCAGGGGCAGAGAGGGGAAGCAGAGGCAGAGGGGGGAAGCAGAGGCAGAGGGGGGAAGCAGAGGCAGAGGGGAGAAGCAGAGGCAGAGAGGGGAAGCAGAGGCAGAGGGGAGGCAGCAGAGCAGAGGGAGGGAAGCAGAAGCACAGGGGAAGCAGAGGCAGAGAGGAAGCAGAGGCAGAGGGGGGAAGCAGAGGCCGAGAGGGGAAGCAGAGGCAGAGGGAGGGAAGCAGAGGCTGAGAGGGGGAAGCAGAGGCAGAGGAAGGGAAGCGGAAGCAGAAGCAGAGGGGAAGCAGAGGCAGAGGGGAGGCAGCA
The DNA here is from genome assembly GCF_026170545.1 of Melanerpes formicivorus. Classification (NCBI taxonomy): domain Eukaryota; kingdom Metazoa; phylum Chordata; class Aves; order Piciformes; family Picidae; genus Melanerpes; species Melanerpes formicivorus. Next base: position 47,828 of record NW_027142762.1, on the reverse strand, counting down.
GAGCAGAGGGAGGGAAGCAGAAGCAGAGGGGAAGCAGAGGCAGAGGGGAGGCAGCAGTCTCTGTGAGCAGCTGCATGCCTTCCATAAAATCCCAGCATGGGCTGGAAGGGATCTCAAAGCTCATCCAGTTCCAACCCCCTGCCATGGGCAGGGACACCTCCCACCAGCCCAAGGAAATAGATTTTTCTTGAGCTTGAAGGAGGTAATGTTTGAAGATGTTGAGATGCTGGAAGGTGTCCAGAGAAGGGCAACAAAGCTGGAGAGGGGTCTGGGGCACAAGGCTGGGGAGAGGTCTGGGGCAGAGGCCAAGGGCAGGAGATTGAACACATCCAAATGCCAGGGGCTGCACTTTGGCCACAGCAACCCCAGGCAGTGCCACAGGCTGGGGGCAGAGTGGCTGAGAGCAGCCAGGCAGAGAGGGAGCTGGGGGTGCTGGGGGAGAGCAGCTGAAGAGGAGCCAGCAGTGTGCCCAGGGAGCCAAGAAGGCCAAGGACATCCTGGCCTGGGTCAGGCAGAGTGTGGCCAGCAGGAGCAGGGAAGTCCTTGTGCCCTGTGCTCAGCACTGCTGAGGCCACAGCTTGAGTCCTGTGTCCAGCTCTGGGCTCCTGAGGTTAGGAAAGAGGTTGAGCTGCTGGAAGGTGTCCAGAGAAGGGCAAGAAAGCTGGGGAGGGGTCTGGGGCACAAGGCTGGGGAGGGGTCTGGGGCACAGCCCTGTGAGGAGAGGCTGAGGGAGCTGGGGTTGCTTAGCCTGGAGAAGAGGAGGCTCAGGGGAGACCTTCTTGCTCTCTCCAACTCCCTGCAGGGAGGTTGGAGCCAGCTGGGGGTTGGTCTCTTCTCCCAGGCCCCCAGCAGCAGAACAAGAGGACACAGTCTCAAGCTGTGCCAGGGGAGGTTGAGGCTGGAGGGGAGGAGAAAGCTCTTCCCAGCAAGAGGAATTGGGCACTGGGATGAGCTGCCCAGGGAGGTGATGGTGTCCCCATCCCTGGAGGGGTTCAAGAAGAGGCTGGATGAGGCCCTTGGTGCCATGGTCTGGTTGATTGGATAGGGTTGGGTGGTTGGTTGTACCTGATGGTCTTGGAGGTCTCTTCCAACCTGGCTGATTCTGTGATTCTGTGAATATTAAGCAGCTCTCTTGGGCTTTCCCCCCTTCCTTCTGCAGCCCTAGCCTGACAGACACTTGCAAGCAGAGTCCTGAAGAGGGCAAAGTTAGCCCTCTAGAAGTCCAGGGCTGGAATTGGACTTAAGGCCCTGCTGATGTTGTGTTGGCTGCAGGCTGTGCTTGCAGGGCACAGCTGTGCATCCTCCTGTGCCCACCAAGTGGTGCTGCTGCTCTGGCAGAAAGGCTGCTTATGGAGCTGGCTCTCCTCTGAGGCTGCCTCACACCCCAGGGGCCAGCAGAGGAGGCTGTGTGGGGATAACTGCTGGGGATGGGGAGCAGGAGGAGGTTTTCTGATGCCAGAATCAAAGAACCACAGAGGCAGAGGCAGAGAGTCACAGATACAGAAGCACAGAGTCACAGTCACAGAATCAGAGAGTCATAGAATGGGAATCACAGAGGCACAGAATGAGAGGCACAGAATCAGAGTCACAGAGGCACAGAATCAGAGTCACAGAATCAGAGTCACAGAGGCACAGAATCAGAGTCACAGAATCAGAGTCACAGAGGCACAGAATCAGAGTCACAGAGGCACAGAATGAGAGTCACAGAATCAGAGGCACAGAGTCACAGAATCAGAGGCACAGAGGCACAGAATCAGAGGCACAGAATCAGAGTCACAGAGGCACAGAATGAGAGTCACAGAATCAGAGGCACAGAGTCACAGAATCAGAGGCACAGAGGCACAGAATCAGAGGCACAGAGTCACAGAATCAGAGTCACAGAGGCAAAGAATCAGAGGAACAGAGGCATAGAATCAGAGTCATAGAATGAGAGTCACAGAGTCACAGAATCAGAGTCACAGAGGCACAGAATGAGAGGCACAGAATCAGAGTCACAGAGGCACAGAATCAGAGTCACAGAATCAGAGTCACAGAGGCACAGAATCAGAGTCACAGAATCAGAGGCACAGAGGCACAGAATCAGAGTCACAGAGACACAGAGTCAGAGTCACAGAATCAGAGGCACAGAGGCACAGAATCAGAGGCACAGAGTCAATGATTTTGTTAACTTTCTGCCAGACTTGTTCAGCAGTTTCCCCCCAGAGGATGATCTCATCCATGACCTGGATGTGTTCTGGAGCACCACCTTTCTCCAGAGCATCCTGGATCCCTGCAGGACAGACGCTTGAGCTGTGGCTCCAGCCCACTGGCAAGCTGGTGAAAGTGGACTGGATTCCTCTCCAGGTGAAAGCAGAGGCCTGCATTCCTCTGCAGTCCTCTGCACTTCCCTCAGGCTCCTGAAAAGATCACAAGTTGGTTGACCATCCCATCTGTTCATGCAGGCACCAAAAGGGGGCAGGGGTGCCCAGAGCCCCGTGCCACAGGTCTGCTTGGCTGCCAGGGCAGGGCCAATGACCTTTCCTGCTTGACTTTTGGCTTAGGCTGTGCCTAAGAAGTGTGGAGGAGGTGGATGTTGAGATGAAAGAGGTGAGGATGGAAGAGCAGAAGGTTGTGGATGGCTGCAGGGAGGAGCCAAAGGAAGTAGGGCAGGATGGAGAGGAGCCAAGGAAGGTAGTCCAGAGCTCCCCTCCCACCCCCCCCCAAACAGGCAGGTATTGCCCACCCTGTGCCCACAGCTGGGTTGGGTCACCCCCGCCAGTCTGGGGGTGTGGCAGGGGTGGGTAGTCCCCACTGCAGGGACACAGCAGCCTGTCCCCTTGTCCTGCTGGCACCACTGCCACCACTGCCCTGCCCTGGGCACCTGTCCTGTGCCCTTTTCCTGCTGGCACCACTGCCACCACTGCCCTGCCCTGGGCACCTGTCCTGTCCCCTTGTCCTGCTGGCACCACTGCCACCGTTGCCCTGCCCTGGGCACCTGTCCTGTTCCCTTCTCCTGCTGGCACCACTGCCACCCTTACCCTGCCCTGGGCACCCACCCACCTTGGGCAGGCAGCCATTCCTTAGGGCTCAGCAACCCAAGTGTCAGCCAAGGCCAGCGGCTCAGTGCCAGCAGCAGAGTGCCACTCTGCCCAGCATGTGCCAGGGCTGTGGCACCTCCAGTGCCCGTCAGGACAGAGCCCAGCCTGCAGCTGAGCCATGCAGGAGCCACCCAGCTCTGCTGGGCAGGCGCTGCTCCTTGGGCTAACAGCTCTCTTGCTGCCTTTGCTTCCAGGGTCGGTGGAGAGTTGGAAGCTGCTGCCAAAGGAGGTTGTTTTAGGCAGAGCTGCTGTTGGCTTCTCTCTGCTGGCTTGGGGCAGACATTGACTGAGGTCCGCTGTAAATAGGTCTCCTTGGAGCTGCTTTCAATGAGTTTGCTTAGAACTCCTGCAGATAGGTTTGTTGAGGTCTTTCAGAGGGTCTTGCATTTCATAGGTTCAGAGTTCATAGATTCCATAGTTCATAGGTTCCATAGTTCATAGGTTCATAGATTCCATAGTTCATAGTTTGATAGGTTCCATAGTTCATAGGTTCATAGATTCCATGGTTCATAGGTTCATAGATTCCATAGTTCATAGTTTGATAGGTTCCATATTTCATAGGTTTATAGATTCCATAATTCATAGGTTCATAGATTCCATGGTTCATAGGTTCCATAGTTCATAGGTTTATAGATTCCATAATTCATAGGTCCATAGATTCCATGGTTCATAGGTTCATAGGTTCCATAGTTCATAGGTACATAGATTCCATAGTTCATAGGTTGATAGGTTCCATAGTTCATATGTACATAGATTCCTTAGTTCATAGGATCATTGGTTCTGTGGTTCATAGATTCATAGATTCCTTAGTTCATAGGCTCATAGATTCCATGGTTCATAGGTTTCGAGGTTGCATAGTTCATAGGTTCATAGGTTCCATAGTGCATAGATTCCACACTTCATAGGTTCATAGATTCCATAGTTCATAGGTTCATAGATGCCTTAGTTCATAGGTACATAGATTCCACACTTCATACGTTCATATATTCCATAGTTCATAGGTTCATAGGTTCCATGGTTCATAGATTCATAGTTCATTGGAGGAGGCTCAGTTGGTAGCGCATCAGAGCCTTAATGGAAGGGTCATGTGTTCGAGCCTGCAGTGGGCAGTAGTGTCCTCCCTACTCTAGTCATGAGGCCTGTGGTGACAGGTTGGACGCGATGATCTTTGAGGTCTCTTCCAAGCTTAGGAATACTGAATACATTCCTTAGTGCATAGGTTCATAGGTTCCATAATTCATAGGTTGATAGATTCCTTAGTTCATAGGTTCATGGATTCCATAGTCCATAGGTTCATAGGCTCCATAGTTCATAGGTTCATAGATTCCATAGTTCATAGTTTCATAGATTCCATACTTCATAGGTTTGTAGATTCCTTAATGCACAGGTTCATGGATTCCATAGTTAAAGGGTCATAGATTTCATAGTTCACAGATTCAGAGATTCCATAGTTCATAGGTTCCATAGTTCACAGGTTCATAGATTCCATAGTTCACAGGTTCCTAGATACCATAGTTCATAGGTTCATAGATTACATGGTTCATAGGTTTAGAGGTTCCATAGTTCATAGGTTCATAGGTGCCATAGTGCATAGATTCCACACTTCATAGGTTCATAGATTCCATAGTTCTTAGGTTCATAGTTTCCATAGTTCATAGGTTCATAGATTCCAAGGTACATAGGTTCATAGATTCCATAGTTAATAGATTGATGGGTCTCACAGTTCATAGGTTCATAGGTTCCATAGTTCATAGGTTCATAGATTCATTAGTTCATAGGTTCATAGATTCCATTGTTCATAGGTTCATAGATTCCAAGGTTCATAGGTTCATAGGTTCCCTAGTGCATAGATTCCACACTTCATAGGTTCATAGATTCCATTGTTCATAGATTCCACAGTTCATAGGTTCATAGATTCCATGGTTCATACGTTCATAGGTTCCATAGTTCATAGTTTCATAGGTTCCATAATTCATAGGTTCATAGATTCCATGGTTCATTGGTTCATAGGTTCCATAGTTAAGAGGTTCATAAATTCCATGGTTCATAGATTCCATAGTTCATAGGTTCATAGATTCATAGTTCATAGGTTCATAGGTCCCACAGTTCAAAGGTTGATAGGTTCCATAGTTCATAGGTTCATAGATCCATGGTCCATAGATTCATATATTCCTTATTTCATAGATTCATATATTCCATAGTTCATAGCTTCATAGGTTCCATAGTTCATATGTTCATAGATTCCTTGGTTCGTAGGTTCATGGGTTCCATGGCTCATAGATTCATAGATTCCTTAGTTCATAGGTTCATAGGTTCCATAGTTCATAGGTTCATAGATTCCATGTTTCATAGGTTCATAGGTTGCATATTTCATAGGTACATAGATTCCTTAGTTCATAGGTTCATAGATTCCATAGTCATAGGTTCACAGGTTCCATAGTTCATAGGTTCATAGGTTCCATAGTTTATAGATTCCATAGTTCATAGGTTCAGAGATTCCATAGTTTATAAGTTCCATAGCTCATAGGTTCATAAACTCCATAGTTCATACGTTCCTAGGCATCATAGTTCATAGGTTCATAGATTCCATGGTTCATAGGTTTCGAGGTTGCATAGTTCATAGGTTCCATAGTGCATAGATTCCACACTTCATAGGTTCATGAATTCCATAGTTCATAGGTTCATAGGTTCCATTGTTCATAGGTACACAGATTCCTTAGCCCATAGGTTCATAGGTCCCATGGTTCATAGATTCATAGATTCCATAGTTCATAGGTTCATAGGTTCCATAGTTTATAGGTTCTTAGATTCCATAGTTTATAGGTTCCAGAGTTCATAGGTTCACAGGCTCCATAGTTCATAGTTTCCTAGGTACCATAGTTCATAGTTTCATAGATTCCATGGTTCATAAGTTTCGAGGTTGCATAGTTCATAGGTTCATAGGTTCCATAGTGCATAGATTCCACACTTCATAGGTTCATAGGTTCCATAGTTCATAGATTCATAGATTCCTTAGTTCATAGGTTCATAGATTCCTTAGTTCATAGGTTCATGGATTCCACATTTCATAGGTTCATAGATTCCATGGTTCATAGATTCCATAGTTCATAGGTACACAGATTCCTTAGTTCATAGGTTCATAGATTCCATAGTTTATAGGTTCATAGGCTCCATAGTTCATAGGTTCCTAGGTTCCATGGTTCATAGATTCATAGATTCCATAGTTCATAGCTTCATAGGTTCCATAGTTCATAGGTTCATAGACTGCATATTTCATAGGTTCATAGATTCCTTAGTTCATAGCTTCATAGGTTTCATAGTTCATAGGTTCATAGGTTCCATAGTTTATATGTACATAGATTCCACAATTCATAGGTTCATAGATTCCATAGTTCATAGGTACACAGATTCCTTAGTTCATAGGTTCATAGGTTCCATAGTTCATAGGTTCATAGGTTCCATGGTTCATAGATTGACAGATTCCTTAGTTGATAGGCTCATAGATTCCATAGTTCTGAGGTTCCATAGTTCAGAGGTTCATGGATTCCATAGTTCATAGTTTCATAGATTCCATGGTTCATAGATTCATAGATTGCTTAGTTCATAGATTCATAGTTTCCATAGTTCATAGGTTCATAGATTCCATGGTTCATAGGTTCATCGATTCCTTAGCTCATAGGTTCATAGATTCCATAGTTCATAGGCGCATAGATTCCATAGTTCATAGGTTCCATAGTTCATAGGTTCATAGCTTCCATATTTCATAGCTTCATAGGTTCCATAGTTGATAGGTTCATAGGTTCCATTGTTCATAGGTTCCATTGTTCATAGGTTCCATAGTTCATAGGTTATAGATTCCATTGTCCATAGATTCCATAGTTCATAGAATAAACTTATATTAGAATAAACACAACCAGGTTGGAAGAGACCTTCAAGATCATCGTGGTTCATAGATTCCATAGTTCATAGGTTGATAGGTTCCATAGTTCATAGATTCCAGAGTTTATAGGTTACATGGTTCATAGGTTCATAGATTGCATTGTTCATAGATTCCATAGTTCATAGATTCACAGATTCCTTAGTTCATAGATTCATAGATTCCATAGTTCATAGCTTCATAGATTCCATAGTTCATAGGTTCATCAATTCCATAGTTCATAGGTTCATAGATTCCATGGTTCATAGATTCATAGATTGCATAGTTCATAGGTTCATAGATTCCATAGTTCATAGATTCATAGATTCCATGGTTCATAGATTCATAGATTGCATAGTTCATAGATTCATTGATTCCTTAGTTCATAGGTTCATAGGTTCCATAGTTCATATGTTCATCAATTCCATAGTTCATAGGTTCATAGGTTCCATAGTTCATAGTTTCATAAATTCCATAGTTCATAGCTTCATAGGTTCCATAGTTCATATGTTCATAGATTCCTTGGTTCGTAGGTTCATGGGTTCCATGGCTCATAGATTCATAGATTCCTTAGTTCATAGGTTCATAGGTTCCATAGTTCATAGGTTCATAGATTCCATGGTTCATAGGTTCATAGGTTGCATATTTCATAGGTACATAGATTCCTTAGTTCATAGGTTCATAGGTTCCATAGTTCATAGGTTCATAGGTTCCATAGTTCATAGGTTCATAGATTCCATAGTTCTGAGGTTCTATAGTTCAGAGGTTCATGGATTCCATAGTTCATAGTGTCAATAATTCCATGGTTCATAGATTCATAGATTCCTTAGTTCATAGGTTCATAGGTTCCATAGTTCATAGGTTCCTAGTTTCCATGGTTCATAGATTCATAGATTCCATAGTTCATAGCTTCATAGGTTCCATAGTTCATAGGTTCATAGACTGCATATTTCATAGGTTCATAGGTTCCATAGTTCATAGGTTGATAGGTTCCATAGTTCATAGGTTCATAGGTTCCATAGTTCATTGGTTCATAGATTCCATTGTTCATAGGTTCATAGTTCCATAGTTCATAGCTTCATAGGTTCCATAGTTCATAGGTTCATAGATTCCATAGTTTATAGGTTCATAGATTCCTTAGTTCATAGCTTCATAGGTTTCATAGTTCATAGGTTCATAGGTTCCATAGTTTATATGTACATATATTCCACACTTCATAGGTTCATAGATTTAATAGTTCATAGGTACACAGATTCCTTAGTTCATAGGTTCATAGGTTCCATAGTTCATAGGTTCATAGGTTCCATGGTTCATATATTGACAGATTCCTTAGTTGATAGGTTCATAGATTCCATAGTTCTGAGGTTCCATAGTTCAGAGGTTCATGGATTCCATAGTTCATAGTTTCATAGATTCCATGGTTCATAGATTCATAGATTGCTTAGTTCATAGATTCTTAGATTCCTTAGTTCATAGGTTCATAGGTTCCATATTTCATAGGTTCATAGCTTCCACGGTTCATAGGTTCATAGATTCCATAGTCCATAGGTTCATAGGTTCCATAATTCATAGGTTCATAGGTTCCATGTTTCATAGATTCCATAGTTCATAGGTTCATAGATTCCGTGGTTCATAGGTTTCGAGGTTGCATAGTTCATAGGTTCCATAGTGCATAGATTCCACACTTCCTAGGTTCATGAATTCCATATTTCATAGGCTTATAGGTTCCATAGTTCATAGGTTCATAGATTCCACAATTCATAGGTTCATAAATTCCATAGTTCATAGGTACACAGATTCCTTAGCTCATAGGTTCATAGGTCCCATGGTTCATAGATTCATAGATTCCATAGTTCATAGGTTCATAGGTTCCATAGTTAATAGGTTCATAGATTCCATAGTTTATAGGTTCCAGAGTTCATAGGTTCACAGGCTCCATAGTTCATAGTTTCCTAGGTACCATAGTTCATAGTTTCAGAGATTCCATGGTTCATAAATTTTGAGGTTGCATAGTTCATAGGTTCATAGTTTCCATAGTGCATAGATTCCACACTTCACAGGTTCATAGGTTCCATAGTTCATAGATTCATGGATTCCTTAGTTCATAGGTTCATTGATTCCTTAGTTCATAGGTTCATGGATTCCACATTTCATAGGTTCATAGATTCCATGGTTCATAGATTCCATAGTTCATAGGTACACAGATTCCTTAGTTCATAGGTTCATAGATTCCATAGTTTATAGGTTCATAGGCTCCATAGTTCATAGGTTCCTAGGTTCCATGGTTCATAGATTCATAGATTCCATAGTTCATAGCTTCATAGGTTCCATAGTTCATAGGTTCATAGACTGCATATTTCATAGGTTCATAGGTTCCATAGTTCATAGGTTCATAGGTTCCATAGTTCATTGGTTCATAGATTCCATTGTTCATAGGTTCATAGTTCCATAGTTCATAGCTTCATAGGTTCCATAGTTCATAGGTTCATGGATTCCATAGTTTATATGTTCATAGATTCCTTAGTTCATACCTTCATAGGTTTCATAGTTCATAGGTTCATAGGTTCCATAGTTTATATGTACATATATTCCACACTTCATAGGTTCATAGATTCAATAGTTCATAGGTACACAGATTCCTTAGTTCATAGGTTCATAGGTTCCATAGTTCATAGGTTCATAGGTTCCATGGTTCATAGATTGACAGATTCCTTAGTTGATAGGTTCATAGATTCCATAGTTCTGAGGTTCCATAGTTCAGAGGTTCATGGATTCCATAGTTCATAGTTTCATAGATTCCATGGTTCATAGATTCATAGATTGCTTAGTTCATAGATTCATAGTTTCCATAGTTCATAGGTTCATAGGTTCCATAGTTCATAGGTTCATAGATTCCATGGTTCATAGATTCATAGATTCCATAGTTCATAGGTTCATCGATTCCTTAGCTCATAGGTTCATAGATTCCATAGTTCATAGGCGCATAGATTCCATAGTTCATAGGTTCCATAGTTCATAGGTTCATAGCTTCCATATTTCATAGTGTCATAGGTTCCATAGTTGATAGGTTCACAGGTTCCATTGTTCATAGGTTCCATAGTTCATAGGTTATAGATTCCATTGTCCATAGATTCCATAGTTCATAGAATAAACTTATATTAGAATAAACCAAAGCAGGTTGGAAGAGACCTTCAAGATCATCGTGGTTCATAGATTCCATAGTTCATAGGTTGATAGGTTCCATAGTTCATAGATTCCAGAGTTTATAGGTTACATGGTTCATAGGTTCATAGATTCCATAGTTCATAGATTCACAGATTCCTTAGTTCATAGATTCATAGATTTCTTAGTTCATAGGTTCAGAGATTCCATAGTTCATAGGTTCATAGATTCCATATTTCATAGATTCATTGATTCCATGGTTCATAGATTCATAGATTGCATAGTTCATAGGTTCATAGATTCCAGAGTTCATAGATTCATAGATTCCATGGTTCATAGATTCATAGATTGCATAGTTCATAGATTCATTGATTCCTTAGTTCATAGGTTCATAGGTTCCATAGTTCATATGTTCATCAATTCCATAGTTCATAGGTTCATAGGTTCCATAGTTCATAGTTTCATAAATTCCATAGTTCATAGTTTCATAGGTTCCATAATTCATAAGTTCATAGATTCCATGGTTCATTGGTTCATAGGTTCCATAGTTAAGAGGTTCATAAATTCCATGGTTCATGGATTCCATAGTTCATAGGTTCATAGATTCATAGTTCATAGGTTCATAGATCCATGGTCCATAGATTCATATATTCCTTATTTCATAGATTCATATATTCCATAGTTCATAGGTTCATAGGTTCCATGTTTCATAGATTCCATAGTTCATAGGTTCATCGATTCCTTAGCTCATAGGTTCACAGATTCCATAGTTCATAGGCGCAGAGATTCCGTAGTTCATAGCTTCATAGGTTCCATAGTTCATAGGTTCATAGGTTTCAGAGTTCATAGATTCATAGGTTCCATAGTTCATATGTTCATAGATTCCTTGGTTCGCAGGTTCATGGGTTCCATGGCTCATAGATTCATAGATTCCTTAGTTCATAGGTTCATAGGTTCCATAGTTCATACGTTCATAGATTCCATGGTTCATAGGTTCATAGGTTGCATATTTCATAGGTACATAGATTCCTTAGTTCATAGGTTCATAGGTTCCATAGTTCATAGGTTCATAGGTTCCATAGTTCATAGGTTCATAGATTCCATAGTTCTGAGGTTCCATAGTTCAGAGGTTCATGGATTCCATAGTTCATAGTGTCAATAATTCCATGGTTCATAGATTCATAGATTCCTTAGTTCATAGGTTCATAGGTTCCATAGTTCATAGGTTCATAGATTCCATAGTTTATAGGTTCCTAGGCTCCATAGTTCATAGGTTCCTAGTTTCCATGGTTCATAGATTCATAGATTCCATAGTTCATAGCTTCATAGGTTCCATAGTTCATAGGTTCATAGACTGCATATTCCATAGGTTCATAGGTTCCATAGTTCATAGGTTGATAGGTTCCATAGTTCATAGGTTCATAGGTTCCATAGTTCATTGGTTCATGGATTCCATTGTTCATAGGTTCATAGTTCCATAGTTCATAGCTTCATAGGTTCCATAGTTCATAGGTTCATAGATTCCATAGTTTATAGGTTCATAGATTCCCTAGTTCATAGCTTCATATGTTTCATAGTTCATAGGTTCATAGGTTCCATAGTTTATATGTACATAGATTCCACACTTCATAGGTTCATAGATTTAATAGTTCATAGGTACACAGATTCCTTAGTTCATAGGTTCATAGGTTCCATAGTTCATAGGTTCATAGGTTCCATGGTTCATAGGTTCATAGGTTCCATGGTTCATAGATTGACAGATTCCTTAGTTGATAGGTTCATAGATTCCATAGTTCTGAGGTTCCATAGTTCAGAGGTTCATGGATTCCATAGTTCATATTTTCATAGATTCCATGGTTCATAGATTCATAGATTGCTTAGTTCATAGATTCATAGATTCCTTAGTTCATAGGTTCATAGGTTCCATAGTTCATAGGTTCATAGATTCCATGGTTCATAGGTTCATAGATTCCATAGTTCATAGGTTCATAGGTTCCATAGTTCATAGGTTCATAGGTTCCATGGTTGATAGATTGACAGATTCCTTAGTTGATAGGTTCATAGATTCCATAGTTCTGAGATTCCATAGTTCAGAGGTTCATGGATTCCATAGTTCATAGTTTCATAGATTCCATGGTTCATAGATTCATAGTTTCCATAGTTCATAGGTTCATAGGTTCCATAGTTCATAGGTTCATAGATTCCATGGTTCACAGATTCATAGATTCCATAGTTCATAGGTTCATCGATTCCTTAGCTCATAGGTTCATAGATTCCATAGTTCATAGGCGCATAGATTCCATAGTTCATAGGTTCTATAATTCATAGGTTCATAGCTTCCATATTTCATAGCTTCATAGGTTCCATAGTTGATAGTTTCATAGGTTCCATTGTTCATAGGTTCCATAGTTCATAGGTTATAGATTCCATTGTCCATAGATTCCATAGTTCATAGAATAAACTTATATTAGAATAAACCAAAGCAGGTTGGAAGAGACCTTCAAGATCATCGTGGTTCATAGATTCCATAGTTCATAGGTTGATAGGTTCCATAGTTCATAGATTCCAGAGTTTATAGGTTACATGGTTCATAGGTTCATAGATTCCATAGTTCATAGATTCACAGATTCCTTAGTTCATAGATTCATAGATTTCTTAGTTCATAGGTTCATAGATTCCATAGTTCATAGGTTCATAGATTCCATATTTCATAGATTCATTGATTCCATGGTTCATAGATTCATAGATTGCATAGTTCATAGGTTCATAGATTCCAGAGTTCATAGATTCATAGATTCCATGGTTCATAGATTCATAGATTGCATAGTTCATAGATTCATTGATTCCTTAGTTCATAGGTTCATAGGTTCCATAGTTCATATGTTCATCAATTCCATAGTTCATAGGTTCATAGGTTCCATAGTTCATAGTTTCATAAATTCCATAGTTCATAGTTTCATAGGTTCCATAATTCATAAGTTCATAGATTCCATGGTTCATTGGTTCATAGGTTCCATAGTTAAGAGGTTCATAAATTCCATGGTTCATGGATTCCATAGTTCATAGGTTCATAGATTCATAGTTCATAGGTTCATAGATCCATGGTCCATAGATTCATATATTCCTTATTTCATAGATTCATATATTCCATAGTTCATAGGATCATAGGTTCCATGTTTCATAGATTCCATAGTTCATAGGTTCATCGATTCCTTAGCTCATAGGTTCACATATTGCATAGTTAATAGGCGCAGAGATTCCGTAGTTCATAGCTTCATAGGTTCCATAGTTCATAGGTTCATAGGTTCCAGAGTTCATAGATTCATAGGTTCCATAGTTCATATGTTCATAGATTCCTTGGTTCGTAGGTTCATGGGTTCCATGGCTCATAGATTCATAGATTCCTTAGTTCATAGGTTCATAGGTTCCATAGTTCATACGTTCATAGATTCCATGGTTCATAGGTTCATAGGTTGCATATTTCATAGGTACATAGATTCCTTAGTTCATAGGTTCATAGATTCCATAGTTCATAGGTTCATAGGTTCCATAGTTCATAGGTTCATAGATTCCATAGTTTATAGGTTCCTAGGCTCCATAGTTCATAGGTTCCTAGTTTCCATGGTTCATAGATTCATAGATTCCATAGTTCACAGCTTCATAGGTTCCATAGTTCATAGGTTCATAGACTGCATATTTCATAGGTTCATAGGTTCCATAGTTCATAGGTTGATAGGTTCCATAGTTCATAGGTTCATAGGTTCCATAGTTCATAGGTTCATAGGTTCCATGTTTCATAGATTCCATAGTTCATAGGTTCATCGATTCCTTAGCTCATAGGTTCACAGATTCCATAGTTCATAGGCGCATAGATTCCGTAGTTCATAGTTTCATAGGTTCCATAGTTCATAGGTTCATAGCTTCCATAGTTCATAGCTTCATAGGTTCCATAGTTGATAGGTTCATAGGTTCCATTGTTTATAGTTTCCATAGTTCATAGCTTCATTGATTCCACAGTTTATAGGTTCCATAGTTCATAGGTTCCTAGATTCCATTGTCCATAGATTCCATAGTTCATAGAATAAACTTATATTTGAATAAACCAAACCAGGTTGCAAGAGACCTTCAACATCATCGTGGTTCATAGATTTCTTAGTTCATAGGTTCATAGATTCCATAGTTCATAGATTCATAGATTCCATAGTTCATAGATTCATAGATTCCATGGTTCATAGATTCATAGATTGCATAGTTCATAGGTTCATAGGTTCCATAGTTCATAGGTTCATAGGTTCCATAGTTCATTGGTTCACCAATTCCATAGTTCATAGGTTCATAGGTTCCATAGTTCATAGGTTCATAGGTTCCATAGTTCATAGGTTCACCAATTCCATAGATATTAGGTTCATAGATTCCATAGTTCATAGGTTCATGGATTCCACATTTCATAGGTTCATAGATTCCATGGTTCATAGATTCCATAGTTCATAGGTGCACAGATTCCTTAGTTCATAGTTTCATAGATTCCATAGTTTATAGGTTCATAGGCTCCATAGTTCATAGGTTCTTAGGTTCCATGGTTCATAGATTCATAGATTCCATAGTTCATAGCTTCATAGGTTCCATAGTTCATAGGTTCATAGATTCCATGGTTCATAAGTTCATAGATTCCATAGTTCATAGGTTTTTAGTTTCCATAGTTCATGTGTACGAAGATTCCTTAGTTCATAGGTTGATAGGTTCCAAGTTTCATAGATTCATAGATTCCTTAGTTCATAGATTCATAGATTCCATAGTTCATTGGTTCACAGATTCCTTAGTTCATATGTTCATGGATTCCACACTCCATAGGTTCAGAGATTCCACAGTTCATAGGTTCATAGGTTCCATGGTTCATAGATTCATAGATTCCTTAGTTCATAGGTTCCTAGATTCCATAGTTCATAGGTTCATAGGTGTGGTGGGTTAACGTCTTTTTCTGAAAACAAAAGAAGAAAGCAGGGGGGAGGGCTTTCGGGTACTTTACACTCCCTGAAGGGCGTTTCCCCCGGGTAAGCTGAGTCTGTTCCACTCCCCCCTCACTGCCCAGCTAGGGTATAAAAAGCAGGATATCATAGCTGTTGGATCTCCTTTTTGGCTCCTGCCTCTGATGGATGAGAGCTACTGCAGCTGCCCTCCTGCTCCTCAGCCACGTGGCCGGACCTGATCCTTCTCCGTGCTGCCTCTGCACCTCCTCAGAGAAAGACTGGTTTTGTATAATTCTTCTCTGTCCCACTCCTATCCATTCTTGTTCCTTGCCCTTGTGAACCTTTTTTTTTCCCTGTTATTGTTATATATATAATTTGAAGCAAAAAATTATTTGCCTCTCTACTTCCAAGCTGACTCCAGATTGTTGCTTAGTGGATTTGCTCCTTACCTTTTTTTTTTTTCTCCTCTCCCTGTTTGGAGGGAGGACGTGGGGGGGGAGTGGGGAAGAGATTCTCAGCCGTTTCCCCATTTGAGCTTTTAACTCTCAGTTAAGGCTCAAACCACTACATTGGCTCCATAGTTCATAGGTTCATAGGTTCCATAGTTCATAGCTTCATAGGTTCCATGGTTCACGGGTTCATAGGTTCCATAATTTATATGTACATAGATTCCACACTTCATAGGTTCACAGATTCCATAGTTCATAGGTACACAGATTCCTTAGTTCATAGGTTCCATAGTTCATAGATTGACAGATTCCTTAGTTGATAGGTTCATAGATTCCATAGTTCTGAGGTTCCATAGTTCAGAGGTTCATGGATTCCATAGTTCATAGTTTCATAGATTCCATGGTTCATAGATTCATAGATTGCTTAGTTCATAGATTCATAGATTCCTTAGTTCATAGGTTCATAGGATCCATAGTTCATAGGTTCATAGATTCCATGGTTCATAGGTTCATAGATTCCATAGTTCATAGGTTCATTGGTTCCATAGTCCATAGGTTCATAGATTCCATGGTTCATAGATTCATAGATTCCATAGTTCATAGGTTCATAGATTCCTTAGATCATAGGTTCATAGATTCCATTGTTCATAGGCGCATAGATTCCATAGTTCATAGGTTCATAGGTTCCATAGTTCATAGGTTCTTAGATTCCACACTTCATGGGTTCATAAATTCCATAGTACATAGATTCATAGATTCCATGGTTCTTAGATTCACAGATTGCATAGTTCATAGGTTCATAGATTCCTTAGTTCATAGGTTCATAGGTTCCATAGTTCATAGGCTCATAGATTCCATAGTTCATAGCTTCATAGATTCCATAGTTCATAGCTTCATAGGTTGTATAGTTCATAGGTTCATAGGTTCCAAAGTTCATAGGTTCATAGGTTCCATAGTTTATAGGTACATAGATTCCTTAGTTCATAGGTTCAGAGATTCCATAGTTAATAGACTCGTAGGTCCCATCGTTCATATTTTCATAGATTCCATAGTTCATAGGTTCATAGGTTCCATAGTTCATAGCTTCATAGGTTCCATGGTTCACGGGTTCATAGGTTCCATAATTTATATGTACATAGATTCCACACTTCATAGGTTCATAGATTCCATAGTTCATAGGTACACAGATTCCTTAGTTCATAGGTTCCATAATTCATAGATTGACAGATTCTTTAGTTGATAGGTTCATAGATTCCATAGTTCTGAGGTTCCATAGTTCAGAGGTTCATGGATTCCATAGTTCATAGTTTCATAGATTCCATGGTTCATAGATTCATAGATTGCTTAGTTCATAGGTTCATAGGTTCCATAGTTCATAGGTTCATAGATTCCATGGTTCATAGGTTCATAGATTCCATAGTTCATAGGTTCATCAATTCCTTAGCTCATAGGTTCATAGATTCCATAGTTCATAGGCGCATAGATTCCATAGTTCATAGGTTCATAGGTTCCATAGTTCATAGGTTCATAGCTTCCATAGTTCATAGCTTCATAGGTTCCATAGTTGATAGGTTCATAGGTTCCATAGTTCATAGAATCATAGATTCCATGGTTCATAGATTCATAGATTGCATAGTTCATAGGTTCATAGATTCCTTAATTCATAGGTTCATAGATTCCATAGTTCATAGGTTCATCAATTCCATAGTTCATAGGTTCATAGATTCCATAGTTCATAGGTTCATAGGTTCCATAGTTCATAGTTTCATAAATTCCATAGTTCATAGCTTCATAGGTTCCATACTTCATAGCTTCATAGGTTCCATAGTTCATAGGTTCATAGACTGCATATTTCATAGGTTCATAGGTTCCATAGTTCATACGTTCATAGGTTCCTTAGTTCATAGATTCATAGATTTCTTTGTTCATAGGTTCATAGATTCCATAGTTCATAGGTTCATAGATTCCATAGTTCATAGATTCATAGATTCCATGGTTCTTAGATTTATAGATTGCATAGTTCATAGGTTCATAGATACCTTAGTTCATAGGTTCATAGGTTCCATAGTTCATAGGTTCATCAATTCCATAGTTCATAGGTTCATAGATTCCATAATTCATAGGTTCATGGGTTCCATAGTTCATACCTTCATAGATTCCATAGTTCATAGGTTCATAGGTTCCATAGTTCATACGTTCATAGGTTCCATAGTTTATAGGTTCATAGATTCCTTAGTTCATAGGTTCATAGATTCCATAGTTCATAGCTTCATAGATTCCATAGTTCATAGCTTCATAGGTTCCATAGTTCATAGGTTCATAGGTTCCATAGTTTATATGTACATAGATTCCTTAGTTCATAGGTTCAGAGATTCCATAGTTAATAGACTCGTAGGTCCCATAGTTCATATTTTCATAGATTCCATAGTTCATAGGTTCATATGTTCCATAGTTCATAGGTTCATAGATTCCATAGTTTATAGGTTCATAGATTCCTTAGTTCATAGCTTCATAGGTTGCATAGTTCATAGGTTCATAGGTTCCATAGTTCATAGGTTGATAGGTTTCATAGTTCATAGGTTCATAGGTTCCATAGTTCATTGGTTCATGGATTCCATTGTTCATAGGTTCATAGTTCCATAGTTCATAGCTTCATAGGTTGCATAGTTCATACGTTCATAGGTTCCATAGTTTATAGGTTCATAGATTCCTTAGTTCATAGGTTCATAGATTCCATAGTTCATAGCTTCATAGATTCCATAGTTCATAGCTTCATACGTTCCATAGTTCATAGATTGACAGATTCCTTAGTTGATAGGTTCATAGATTCCATAGTTCTGAGGTTCCATAGTTCAGAGGTTCATGGATTCCATAGTTCATAGTTTCATAGATTCCATGGTTCATAGATTCATAGATTGCTTAGTTCATAGATTCCTTAGTTCATAGGTTCATAGATTCCATAGTTCATAGTTTCATAGATTCCATGTTTCATAGATTCATAGATTCCATAGTTCATAGGTTCATAGATTCCTTAGCTCATCGGTTCACAGATTCCACAGTTCATAGATTCATAGGTTCCATAGTTCATAGGTTCATATCTTCCATAGTTCATAGCTTCATAGGTTCCATAGTTGATAGGTTCATAGGTTCCATTGTTTATAGGTTCCATAGTTCATAGGTTCATTGATTCCACAGTTTATAGGTTCCATAGTTCATAGGTTCATAGATTCCATTGTCCATAGATTCCATAGTTCATAGAATAGACTTATATTAGAATAAACAAAACCAGGTTGGAAGAGACCTTCAAGATCATCGTGGTTCATAGATTCCATAGTTCATAGGTTGATAGGTTCCATAGTTCATAGATTCCAGAGTTTATAGGTTACATGGTTCATAGGTTCATAGATTCCATTGTTCTTAGATTCCATAGTTCATAGATTCACAGATTCCTTAGTTCATAGATTCATAGATTTCTTAGTTCATAGGTTCAGAGATTCCATAGTTCATAGGTTCATAGATTCCGTAGTTCATAGATTTATAGATTCCATGGTTCATAGATTCATAGATTGCATAGTTCATAGGTTCATAGATTCCTTAGTTCATAGGTTCATAGATTCCTTAGTTCATAGGTTCATAGGTTCCATAGTTCATAGGTTCATAGATTCCATGGTTCATAGGTTCATTGGTTCCATAGTTCATAGGTTCATAGGTTTCACTGTTCATAGATTCCATAGTTCATAGGTTCATAGGTTCCATAGTTCATAGGTTCATAGATTCCTTTGTTCATAGATTCCATAGTTCATAGAATAAACCTTTATTAGAATAAACCAATCCAGGTAGGAAGAGACCTTCAAGATCATCATGGTTCATAGATTCCATAGTTCATAGGTTGATAGGATCCCATAGTTCATAGGTTCATATATTCCATAGTTCATAGCTTCATAGGTTCCATAGTTCATAGGTTCATAGATTCCAGAGTTTATAGGTTACATGGTTCATAGGTTCATAGATTCCATTCTTCATAGATTCCATAGTTCATAGGTTCTTAGGTTCCATTGTGCATAGATTCCACACATCATAGATTCATAGACTCGATAGTTCATAGGTTCATAGATTCCTTAGTTCATAGGTTCATGGATTCCACATTTCATAGGTTCATAGATTCCATGGTTCATAGATTTCATAGTTCATAGGTTAATAGATTCCATAGTTCAAAGGTTCATAGGTTCCATAGCTCATAGGTACATAGGTTCCATGGTTCATAGATTCATAGATTCCATAGTTCATAGGTTCATAGATTCCATAGTTAATTGACTCGTAGGTCCCATAGTTCATATTTTCATAGATTCCATAGTTCATAGGTTCATATGTTCCATAGTTCATAGGTTCATAGATTCCATAGTTTATAGGTTCATAGATTCCTTAGTTCATAGCTTCATAGGTTGCATAGTTCATAGGTTCATAGGTTCCATAGTTCATAGGTTGATAGGTTTCATAGGTTCATAGGTTCCATAGTTCATTGGTTCATGGATTCCATTGTTCATAGGTTCATAGTTCCATAGTTCATAGCTTCATAGGTTGCATAGTTCATAGGTTCATAGGTTCCATAGTTCATACGTTCATAGGTTCCATAGTTTATAGGTTCATAGATTCCTTAGTTCATAGGTTCATAGATTCCATAGTTCATAGCTTCATAGATTCCATAGTTCATAGCTTCATACGTTCCATAGTTCATAGATTCATAGGTTCCATAGTTCATACGTTCATAGGTTCCATAGTTTATAGGTTCATAGATTCCTTAGTTCATAGGTTCATAGATTCCATAGTTCATAGCTTCATAGATTCCATAGTTCATAGCTTCATACGTTCCATAGTTCATAGGTTCATAGGTTCCATAGTTTATATGTACATAGATTCCTTAGTTCATAGGTTCAGAGATTCCATAGTTAATAGACTCGTAGGTCCCATAGTTCATATTTTCATAGATTCCATAGTTCATAGGTTCATATGTTCCATAGTTCATAGGTTCATAGATTCCATAGTTTATAGGTTCATAGATTCCTTAGTTCATAGCTTCATAGGTTGCATAGTTCATAGGTTCATAGGTTCCATAGTTCATTGGTTCATGGATTCCATTGTTCATAGGTTCATAGTTCCATAGTTCATAGCTTCATAGGTTCCATAGTTCATAGGTTCATAGATTCCATAGTTTATAGGTTCATAGATTCCTTAGTTCATAGCTTCATAGGTTGCATAGTTCATAGGTTCATAGGTTCCATAGTTTATATGTACATAGATTCCACAATTCATAGGTTCATAGATTCCATAGTTCATAGGTACACAGATTCCTTAGTTCATAGGTTCATAGGTCCCATGGTTCATAGATTGACAGATTCCTTAGTTGATAGGTTCATAGATTCCATAGTTCTGAGGTTCCATAGTTCAGAGGTTCATGGATTCCATAGTTCATAGTTTCATAGATTCCATGCTTCATAGATTCATAGATTGCTTAGTTCATAGATTCATAGATTCCTTAGTTCAGAGGTTCATAGGATCCATAGTTCATAGGTTCGTAGATTCCATGGTTCATAGGTTCATAGATTCCATAGTTCATAGGTTCATTGGTTCCATAGTCCATAGGTTCATAGATTCCATGGTTCATAGATTCATAGATTCCATAGTTCATAGGTTCATAGATTCCTTAGCTCATAGGTTCATAGATTCCATTGTTCATAGGCGCATAGATTCCATAGTTCATAGGTTCATAGGTTCCATAGTTCATAGGTTCTTAGATTCCACACTTCATGGGTTCATAAATTCCATAGTTCATAGATTCATAGATTCCATGGTTCTTAGATTCACAGATTGCATAGTTCATAGGTTCATAGATTCCTTAGTTCATAGGTTCATAGGTTCCATAGTTCATAGGTTCATCAATTTCATAGTTCATAGGTTCATAGATTCCATGGTTCATAGGCTCAAAGATTCCATAGTTCATAGCTTCATAGATTCCATAGTTCATAGCTTCATAGGTTGTATAGTTGATAGGTTCATAGGTTCCAAAGTTCATAGGTTCATAGGTTCCATAGTTTATAGGTACATAGATTCCTTAGTTCATAGGTTCAGAGATTCCATAGTTAATAGACTCGTAGGTCCCATCGTTCATATTTTCATAGATTCCATAGTTCATAGGTTCATAGGTTCCATAGTTCATAGGTTCATAGATTCCATAGTTTATAGTTTCATAGATTCCTTAGTTCATAGCTTCATAGGTTGTATAGTTCATAGGTTCATAGGTTCCATAGTTCATAGGTTCATAGGTTCCATGGTTCATAGATTGACAGATTCCTTAGTTGATAGGTTCATAGATTCCATAGTTCTGAGGTTCCATAGTTCAGAGGTTCATGGATTCCATAGTTCATAGCTTCATAGATTCCATGGTTCATAGATTCATAGATTGCTTAGTTCATAGATTCCTTAGTTCATAGGTTCATAGATTCCATAGTTTATAGGTTCATAGATTCCTTAGTTCATAGCTTCATAGGTTTCATAGTTCATAGGTTCCATAGTTTATATGTACATAGATTCCAAACTTCATAGGTTCATAGATTCCATAGTTCATAGGTACATACATTCCTTAGTTCATAGGTTCATAGGTTCCATAGTTCATAGGTTCATAGGTTCCATGGTTCATAGATTGACAGATTCCTTAGTTGATAGGTTCATAGATTCCATAGTTCTGAGGTTCCATAGTTCAGAGGTTCATGGATTCCATAGTTCATAGTTTCATAGATTCCATGGTTCATAGATTCATAGATTGCTTAGTTCATAGATTCCTTAGTTCATAGGTTCATAGATTCCATAGTTCATAGGTTCATAGGTTCCATAGTTCATAGGTTCATGGATTCCATGTTTCATAGATTCATAGATTCCATAGTTCATAGGTTCATAGATTCCTTAGCTCATCGGTTCATAGATTCCACAGTTCATAGATTCATAGGTTCCATAGTTCATAGGTTCATATCTTCCATAGTTCATAGCTTCATAGGTTCCATAGTTGATAGGTTCATAGGTTCCATTGTTTATAGGTTCCATAGTTCATAGGTTCATTGATTCCACAGTTTATGGGTTCCATAGTTCATAGGTTCATAGATTCCATTGTCCATAGATTCCATAGTTCATAGAATAGACTTATATTAGAATAAACAAAACCAGGTTGGAAGAGACCTTCAAGATCATCGTGGTTCATAGATTCCATAGTTCATAGGTTGATAGGTTCCATAGTTCATAGACTCCAGAGTTTATAGGTTACATGGTTCATAGGTTCATAGATTCCATTGTTCTTAGATTCCATAGTTCATAGATTCACAGATTCCTTAGTTCATAGATTCACAGATTTCTTAGTTCATAGGTTCATAGATTCCATAGTTCATAGGTTCATAGATTCCGTAGTTCATAGATTCATAGATTCCATGGTTCATAGATTCATAGATTGCATAGTTCATAGGTTCATAGATTCCTTAGTTCATAGGTTCATAGGTTCCATAGTTCATAGGTTCCATAGTTCATAGGTTCATAGATTCCATGGTTCATAGGTTCATTGGCTCCATAGTTCATAGGTTCATAGGTTTCACTGTTCATAGATTCCATAGTTCATAGGTTCATAGGTTCCATAGTTCATAGGTTCATAGATTCCTTTGTTCATAGATTCCATAGTTCATAGAATAAACCTTTATTAGAATAAACCAATCCAGGTAGGAAGAGACCTTCAAGATCATCATGGTTCATAGATTCCATAGTTCATAGGTTGATAGGATCCCATAGTTCATAGGTTCATATATTCCATAGTTCATAGCTTCATAGGTTCCATAGTTCATAGGTTCATAGATTCCAGAGTTTATAGGTTACATGGTTCATAGGTTCATAGATTCCATTCTTCATAGATTCCATATTTCATAGGTTCTTAGGTTCCATTGTGCATAGATTCCACACATCATAGGTTCATAGACTCGATAGTTCATAGGTTCATAGATTCCTTAGTTCATAGGTTCATGGATTCCACATTTCATAGGTTCATAGATTCCATGGTTCATAGATTTCATAGTTCATAGGTTAATAGATTCCATAGTTCAAAGGTTCATAGGTTCCATAGTTCATAGGTACATAGGTTCCATGGTTCATAGATTCATAGATTCCATAGTTCATAGGTTCATAAATTCCATAGTTCATAGGTCCATATATTCCATGGTTAATAGGTTCATAGATTCCATGGTTCATATGTTCATAGATTCCATAGTTCATAGGTTCATAGGTTCCATATTTCGTACGTTCATAGGTTCCATAGTTCATAGGTTCAAGGATTCCATAGTTCATAGGTTCATAGGTTCCATAGTTTATAGGTTCATAGATTCCTTAGTTCATAGGTTCATAGATTCCTTAGGTCATAGGTTCATAGGTTCCATAGTTCATAGCTTCATAGGTTCCAGCGTTTATAGTTTCCATAGTTCCTAGGTTCATAGATTCCAGTGTCCATAGATTCCATAGTTCATAGAATAAACCTTTATTAGAATAAACCAAACCAGGTTGGAAGAGACCTTCAAGATCATCGTGGTTCATAGATTCCTTAGTTCATAGGTTCATAGATTCCATAGTTCATAGGTTCATAGGTTCCATAGTTCATAGGTTCATGGATTCCATGTTTCATAGATTCATAGATTCCATAGTTCATAGGTTCATAGATTCCTTAGCTCATCGGTTCATAGATTCCACAGTTCATAGATTCATAGGTTCCATAGTTCATAGGTTCATATCTTCCATAGTTCATAGCTTCATAGGTTCCATAGTTGATAGGTTCATAGGTTCCATTGTTTATAGGTTCCATAGTTCATAGGTTCATTGATTCCACAGTTTATGGGTTCCATAGTTCATAGGTTCATAGATTCCATTGTCCATAGATTCCATAGTTCATAGAATAAACTTATATTAGAATAAACAAAACCAGGTTGGAAGAGACCTTCAAGATCATCGTGGTTCATAGATTCCATAGTTCATAGGTTGATAGGTTCCATAGTTCATAGACTCCAGAGTTTATAGGTTACATGGTTCATAGGTTCATAGATTCCATTGTTCTTAGATTCCATAGTTCATAGATTCACAGATTCCTTAGTTCATAGATTCACAGATTTCTTAGTTCATAGGTTCATAGATTCCATAGTTCATAGGTTCATAGATTCCGTAGTTCATAGATTCATAGATTCCATGGTTCATAGATTCATAGATTGCATAGTTCATAGGTTCATAGATTCCTTAGTTCATAGGTTCATAGGTTCCATAGTTCATAGGTTCCATAGTTCATAGGTTCATAGATTCCATGGTTCATAGGTTCATTGGCTCCATAGTTCATAGGTTCATAGGTTTCACTGTTCATAGATTCCATAGTTCATAGGTTCATAGGTTCCATAGTTCATAGGTTCATAGATTCCTTTGTTCATAGATTCCATAGTTCATAGAATAAACCTTTATTAGAATAAACCAATCCAGGTAGGAAGAGACCTTCAAGATCATCATGGTTCATACATTCCATAGTTCATAGGTTGATAGGATCCCATAGTTCATAGGTTCATATATTCCATAGTTCATAGCTTCATAGGTTCCATAGTTCATAGGTTCATAGATTCCAGAGTTTATAGGTTACATGGTTCATAGGTTCATAGATTCCATTCTTCATAGATTCCATAGTTCATAGGTTCTTAGGTTCCATTGTGCATAGATTCCACACATCATAGGTTCATAGACTCGATAGTTCATAGGTTCATAGATTCCTTAGTTCATAGGTTCATGGATTCCACATTTCATAGGTTCATAGATTCCATGGTTCATAGATTTCATAGTTCATAGGTTAATAGATTCCATAGTTCAAAGGTTCATAGGTTCCATAGTTCATAGGTACATAGGTTCCATGGTTCATAGATTCATAGATTCCATAGTTCATAGGTTCATAAATTCCATAGTTCATAGGTCCATATATTCCATGGTTAATAGGTTCATAGATTCCATGGTTCATATGTTCATAGATTCCATAGTTCATAGGTTCATAGGTTCCATATTTCGTACGTTCATAGGTTCCATAGTTCATAGGTTCAAGGATTCCATAGTTCATAGGTTCATAGGTTCCATAGTTTATAGGTTCATAGATTCCTTAGTTCATAGGTTCATAGATTCCTTAGGTCATAGGTTCATAGGTTCCATAGTTCATAGCTTCATAGGTTCCAGCGTTTATAGTTTCCATAGTTCCTAGGTTCATAGATTCCAGTGTCCATAGATTCCATAGTTCATAGAATAAACCTTTATTAGAATAAACCAAACCAGGTTGGAAGAGACCTTCAAGATCATCGTGGTTCATAGATTCCTTAGTTCATAGGTTGATAGGTTCCATAGTTCATAGGTTCATATATTCCATAGTTCATAGCTTCATAGGTTCCATAGTTCATAGGTTCATAGGTTCCAGAGTTTATAGGTTCATAGGTTCCATATTTCATACGTTCATAGGTTCCATAGTTCATAGGTTCATAGATTCCATAGTTCATAGGTTTTTAGGTTCCATAGTTCATATGTACGTAGATTCCTTAGTTCATAGGTTCATAGGTTCCATGGTTCATAGATTCATCGATTCCTTAGTTCATAGGTTCATAGGTTCCATTGTTCATAGGTTCATAGATTCCATAGTTCATAGGTTCATATGTTCCATGGTTCATAGCTTCATAGGTTCCATAATTCATTGGTTCATAGGTTCCATAGTTCAGAGTTTCATAAATTCAATGGTTCATAGATTCCATAGTTCATAGGTTCATAGATTCCTTAGGTCATAGGTTCATAGGTTCCATAGTTCATAGGTTCATATATTCCATAGTTCATAGCTTCATAGGTTCCACAGTTCATAGGTTCATATATTCCATAGTTCATAGCTTCATAGGTTCCACAGTTCATAGGTTCATAGGTTCCTGAGTTTATAGGTTACATGATTCCTAGGTTCATAGATTCCATTGTTCATTTATTCCATAGTTCATAGTTTCATAGATTCCATAGTTTATAGGTTCCACAGTTAATAGGTTCATAGATTCCATAGTTTTTAGATTCCATAGTTCATACGTTCCTAGGTACCATAGTTCATAGGTTCATAGATTCCATGGTTCATATGTTTCGATGTTCCATAGTTCACAGGTTCATAGGTTCCATAGTGCATAGATTCCACAGTTCATAGGTTCATAGATTCCACATTTCATAGGTTCATAGATTCCTTTGTTCTTAGATTCTATAGTTCACAGGTTTATAGATTCCATAGTTCATAGGTTCATATGTTCCATGGTTCATAGTTTCTAGATTACATGGTTCATAGGTTCATAGGTTCCATAGTTCATAGGTTCATAGATTCCATAGTCCATAGGTTCATAGATTCCACACTTCATAGGTTCATAGGTTCCATAGTTCATAGGTTCATAGATTCCATAGTTCAGAGATTCATAGGTTCCATAGTTCATAGGTTCATAGGTTCCATAGTTCATAGGTTCATAGATTCCATAGTTCATAGTTTGATAGGTTCCATAGTTCATAGGTACATAGATTCCTTAGTTCATTGGTTCATAGAGTTCATAGTTTGTAGGTTCATAGGTTCCACAGTTCATAGATTGATAGGTTCCATAGTTCATAGGTTCATAGATTCCATAGTTCATAGGTTCATAGATTCCACACTTCATAGGTTCATAGGTTCCATGGTTCATAGGTTCCATAATTCATAGGTTCATAGATTCCATGGTTCATAGGTTCTAGATTCCATGGTTCATAGGTTCATAGGTTTCATAATTCATAAGCTCATAGATTCCATGATTCAGAGGTTCATAGATTCATAGTTCATATGTTCATAGATACCATAGTTCATAGGTTCATATGTTCCATGGTTCATAAGTTCATAGGTTCCATAGTTCATAGGTTCATAGGTTCCATAATTCATAGGTTCAGAGATTCCATGGTTCATTGGTTCAGAGGTTCCATATTTCAGAGGTTCATAAATTCAATGGTTCATAGATTCCATAGTTCATAGGTTCATAGATTCCATAGTTCATATGTTCATAGATTCTACACTTCATACGTTCATATATTCCATAGTTGATACGTTCATAGGTTCCATGGTTCATAGATTCATAGATTCTTTAGTTCATATGTTCATAGGTTCCGTAGTTCATAGGTACATAGATTCCTTAGTTCATAGGCTCATAGGTTCCATAGTTCATAGGTTCATAGATTCCATAGTTCATAGGTTCAGAGGTTCCATAATTCATAGGTTCATAGATTCCGTAGTTCATAGGTTCATAGGTTCCATGGTTCATAGATTCCTTCGTTCATAGGTTCGTAGATTCCTTAATTCATAGGTTCATAGATTCCTTAGTTCATAGGTACTTAGGTTTCATGGTTCATCGATTCATAGATTCCACACTTCATAGGTTCATAGATTCCATAGTTCATAGGTTCATAGGTTCCATGGCTCATAGGTTCATAGGTTCCATAGTTTTATTAGAGTAGAGTAGAGTAGAGTCGAGTAGAGTTGAGTAGAGTAGAATTGAATTAACCAGGTTGGAAAAGACCTTAGGAAACAAGCAAGAAGGTCTCCCCGAGCCTCCTCTTCTCTAGGCTAAGCAACCCCAGCTCCCTCAGCTTGTCCTCACAGGGCTGTGCCCCAGACCCCTCCCCAGCCTTGTGCCCCAGACCCCTTCCCAGCTTTCTTGCCCTTCTCTGGTCACCTTCCAGCACCTCAACATCTTTCCTAACCTGAGGGGCCCAGTGCTGGACACAGGACTCAAGCTGTTACCTAAGCAGTGCTGAGCACAGGGCACAAGGACTTCACTGCTCCTGCTGCCCAGAGTCACGGAGTCTTAGGCTTTATCCATCCATAGATTCATAAAAGAGTTAGGGTTGGAAGGGTGCTTAAAGCTCCTCCAGTGCCAACCTCGTGCCATGAGCAGGGACACCTCCCACCAGCCCAGGTTGCCCAAGGACTGCTCCAGCCTGGCCTTCAACCCCTCTGGGAGGAGGCTTACATCAGCTCCCTAGGCAACCTGTGCCGGTGCCTCCCCAGCCTGACTGTACAGAACTTCCTCCTCCTCTCCAGCCTCAATCTGCCCTCCTCCAGCTTCACTTGGTTTCCTCTCATCATGTCCCTCCCAGCCCTTGTCCAAAGCCCCTTCCTGGCTTCCTTGCAGGCCCTTTCAGGCACTGGGAGGCTGCTGGGAGGTCTCCCTGCAGCCTTCTTTTCTCCAGGCTGAGCAGCAATCTGTGTTTCTCTCTAGCCCTTTGTTTCTCTTTTGCCAGCAAGAGATTTGTTTCTGTGTCACATCCTCAGGCTCTGTCTCATCCTTGCCTTTCCTTTGGGCCCTGGGGGGGTTTGCCCGCTGGGGGTCGCCACTTGCTGTGGGGTGCTGGGCTGGGGGTGCTGGCAGGCCCCCTCCGGGGGTAGGGGGAGGTGAGCAGAGCAGGGAGGGTCTCAGGGTGCTGAGCAGGGGCTGCTTGTCCCTGCTCCACGTCCCACTGTGCTGCAGGGCCGGGGCTGCTGCTGGTGTCTCTGGCACAGGGGCAGCTGGGCTGAGGAAGGGCCATGCCAGTTGCCCCAGGGCAGGTTTGGCTTAGGGAGGAGAAGAAACTTCTTCCCTGCCAGGACTCTGCAAGCCTGGCCCAGGCTGCCCAGGGAGGGGCTTGAATGCTCATCCCTGTAGGTGTTTCCTGGAGGCAGAGCTGTGGTGCTGAGGCTGTGGTTCAGCCCCAGCCTGGGCATAGGCAGAGAAGGGTTGGAGTGGAGGAGCTCCAAGGGCTCTTGCCAGCCCCAGCCTTCCATGGCTCTGTGATGTGTGTGCTGCTCCCATCCAGCTCCTGCACTGATCCCGGGGCAGGCTGGCTGCTTCCCAGGGGCGATATCAAGAGGAGCCTTGGGCTGCCAGGGAAGAGGCTGTGGAGCTGCCCTTGCAGAGCAGTTTCTTGCCTGTCAGCTCTTAAGGAGCTGTCTTCTCTGTCTGCGCAGGCTGGGGGCACCACCTTGGCAGGGGCTGTGTGTAGGTAGCTAGGACCCAGCGGGCGGAAGATCTCGCGCTGTACGGGAAAGCGGGGCCTCTCTCCTGATAGCCAATAGCGTTCAGTTTATGGTGCAACAGGCGGAAGTGACGCAAACCTCAGCTATATAGTGCTGCGTCGCTCACTAATAAATGCCATTTGCCGTCCACCACGTTGGTGTCTGCGAGCTGATGGACCGAGCGGCCTGGGGTTGGCCGCCGTGCCGTTCCTCAACCAGGTCGCCACGCCTACGACAGGCAACAAGTGGTGTCGAAACCTGGGACCCGCCTGGAATCGGGTGAACGGCGGCCGGAGCGGCTGGAGCAGCCCGGCGGGGAGGACGCTCCCGGACCAACAAGGAGTATGGAAGCCCTCGTGAAGGTCGTGTCGCAGTTACATAGGCAGTGGGGGATTGATTGTAAGCCCAAAGATTTTACTCTCGTAGTGGCGAGGCTATTACGGATGGCGGTCATTGACCAGCCGGTGGACATTCTCCACCCAGAGATGTGGGACAAATGCAATGCAGCCTTAGCCGAGGAGACGATGTCCTCGGGCTGTGGGAAACATCTTAAGTCGTGGGGGAGAGTCGTGCGGGCTCTGCAGAAGGCTATACAAGAGCAGGAGACCTGGAGGGCGGCAGGGGACTGTCTGTTGGTCACCCCGAGGCGGGGAGTCGGGGCAGCCACGCGGACTTCGCGGCCCCCAGACGATGGCAATTCTGCCGAGCCTGGAGACTTGCGGGAGGGCGACACGCCCCCCGAATCCTCGAACCCCGACCCGCTCGCGGAGGGACAGAATCAAGCCAAATCTTCTGGGGTGGGTTAGCCGAGGAGGCCAGGGGTGCCGCGGGGAAATCGGAGTCTGAGGGCATCTGGGCTGGAGCACCGCCATATGCGCCCCAAGCTGGCGCCAAACGAGAAGGGGAAGGGCGGGGCGAGCATGCCCCCGGCGGGAACAGGCAGGAGGCGCTACAGCCAATCAGCGCGCACAACCGGGAAGGGGAGGAGAACGAGAAGGAGCAAGGTGGTGGGGGCGAGCCAAGCGGGGAGGAGCGGCCCGCCCGCGAGGGAAGTGGGCGGGGCCGGGGCGTGAGCGAGGGGTGGAAAGCCAATCAGAGCGAGCAGCTGGAAAAGCTCCCTCGCAGGGCAAACCCCCCGCCGAGCAGAAGGCGGAGCGAGCCGAGAGGGAGTGGGCGGGGCCAGGACCCAACAGAAAAGTACTGGAGTCCAGCAGCAGCCAGCCAGGCGAGTTCCGACTCTGGGTCAGACACTGGCCGGGCAGAGTGGCTCGCAACTGATTCAAACTCAGAGGAGGAGGAGGAGGTGGGGGTAGACAGAGTCAAAAGCCAAAGTATCCCCATCCGCTATAAAGAGGGACCAGGAGGGGGAAGAGTTCCTCTGACAGATTGGAGGAAAATTAAGATTGCTTGTGCCCATTGGGCCCCATCGGCCACACTAGCATTCCCGGTGCCGGACAGGGGAGGAAGGGTCCACACGCCAATAAACCCTGAGGATGTGCAAGCAATTGTTAAAGCAGTCGCAGACAAAGGGCTTAATTCTGCCGTGGTCTCCACCCTCATCGATGGGGTTTTCGGGGGAGATGACATAGTTTCATAGTTTCATTCAGGGTTGGAAGGGACCACAATGATCATGCTCCCCTTCGATATAAAGCAAACCTGTAGGTTGATTTTTGATGGGGCAGGGATGATTGTGTTTGAACAAGAATGGGAGGACAACTGCGCCAGGCAACTAGCCCAGGTAACCAGGGCGGATCACCCGCTCCACGGCTCCAGCCTGCAGCGGCTCATGGGTACGGACCCGACAATGATCACCCCCCAGGCGCAGGCCCAAGGCCTGCGGGCCCATGAAGTCAGGACAACTACTCGTGCAGCCAGAGAGGCCTTTCGCACAGCCTCTGGAGCTATCGCCCGGCCGCCGCCGTGGTCCGCAGTAAAGCAAAACGAAAGTGAGAGCTTTGCGCAGTTTGTGGATCGCCTGCAGGCGGCGCTCGACTCCTCGACCCTGCCCGCGGAAGCCAGAGGCCCGG
This sequence comes from Melanerpes formicivorus, assembly GCF_026170545.1. Lineage (NCBI taxonomy): Eukaryota > Metazoa > Chordata > Aves > Piciformes > Picidae > Melanerpes > Melanerpes formicivorus. Next base: position 16,117 of record NW_027142762.1, on the reverse strand, counting down.
TCCTTGCAGAGCGCTTACATCAGCGGTGCAATTCAAGAACCAAAGACATCCTACGATCGCTGCCAGCGGGGTCAAGCCTCGCGGACATGATTAAGCATGTCGTGAATGAAGAGCGTCTGGCCCTGATTCAGGTGGCTGTTCGCAGGACAGTAGCTGACGTGATGGCGTGTGTTAGATGTGGCCAGGCGGGCCACGTGGTGGCAAACTGCCCTCGGCTGGGGGACCCGCTGACACCGCTCCCCCCGTGCCAAAATCGACCCAGAGGACCGTGCTGGGCCTGTGGAAAGAAAGGACATTTCGCTAAGGAGTGCAGATCTAATACCCAGGGAAACGGTGCGGGGAGAGGGCACCCGGGCTGCGCACGGCCCTCTCCCACTTGGGATGTGAGGCAGCCCAGCTATGCCAACCCCGGGTGGGGCGAAGCGCTCCCGAACTCGCTGCCCCCTCAAGAAGCGACCAACTTTATGGCCCAACCCATGGTCCAGCCGAATCTGCCTCTATCTCAGGGACAGCAAGGACCACCCCTTGGGGGCGAGACCTCAGGGTGGCCCTGGCAGTAAAGTGTGACAACCCGCCAGTGGTGTGGGGGATCTGTTCTCTCTATCATGCCCCCAATGGCACCACCATTCATGTCCCCTTCTTGATTGACACTGGAGCAGATGTTACAGTTATTCCTGAGACACATTGGCCTCCACACTGGAAACTGGAAGACGCCCCCATGGTGGGTGGGGTTGGGGGATCGACCCGAGCTCGGAAGAGCACTCAATTGGTAGCAATTACAGCTCACACTGAAACGGGAGTGGAGAAAACCATCACCCTTTTTCCGTATGTCATGTCAGGAGTCCCAGCCCTGTTGGGAAGGGACGCTCTAGCCCTATTAAAAGCCAGGGTGACAAATTTATTCTAAGGGCCACTGCCACACACCCACATCCACCAATTAAACTGGCGTGGAAATCGTCCGACCGCCTTCAGAATCAAACTAATGAAAGCTGTTGAGTTTCTGTTCACAGGGACGGATCATCGGACACCCCCTGTGACCCATATACCCCTAGTGTCAAGAGAAGATGACGAGCTGGCAAGTGTCCTGTCCAAGCCTGGGAGTTCAGCACTGGCAGAATCCAGACAAGGGCAAAACAGCCTCCGCAGAGGGGGGGCTGTGATGCCTTGAGCTGTCTAAAGAATGTTTACATTATGTTGGTAGAACACCAGCAACTGGTTTAAGAATGTATTTACCCAGTGTTATCCCCAGTTATCCTTAGTTACCTCAAGCTTCACCCTGTTGTTATCTCCCTAATTTCCACCTGTTCGCTGTGCCTTACGTTTTATCACAGTATCACTTAGGTTGGAAAGGACCTAGAGGATCATCGAGTCCAACCTATCAACACAGACCCCATGACTAGACCATGGCACCAAGTGCCACGTCCAATCTCCCCTTGAACGCCTCCAGGGTCGATGACTCAACCACCTCCCTGGGCAACCCGTTCCAATGCCGAATGACTCACTCGGTGAAGAACTTCCTCCTCACCTCGAGTCTAAACCTCCCCTGGCGCAGCTTGAGACTGTGTCCCCTTGTTCTGGTGCTGGTTGCCTGGGAGAAGAGGCCAACCCCTTCCTGGCTACAACCACCCTTCAGGTAGTTGTAGAGGGCAATGAGGTCACCCCTGAGCCTCCTCTTCTCCAGGCTAAACAATCCCAGCTCCCTCAGCCTCTCCTCATAGGGCTTGTGTTCAAGGCCTCTCTTTTTTTGTTCAAGTTTATGATGTATACTTTCAAAGTTGTTATATTTCTCAGGATTGTTATATTTTAGCTGATTTGGTTATGCCTAGGGAAGGGGGAAGTGTAGGTAGGTAGGGTCCGGCGGGCGGAAGATCTCGCGCTGTACGGGAAGGCAGGGCCCCTCCCCTGATAGCCAATAGCATTCAGCTTACGGTGCAAGCAGGCGGCAGTGACGCAAACCTCAGCTATATAGTGCTGCGTCGCTCACTAATAAAGGCCATTTGCCATCCACCACGTTGGTGTCTGCGAGCCGATGGACCGAGCGGCCTGGGGTTGGCCGCCGTGCCGTTCCTCAACCAGGTCGCCGCGCCTACGACAGGCGACAGCTGTGGCATGGTGGGGCCAGCAGGAACCCTGCCTCTGACATGGACAGCAGCAGCCCAGAGGGAAGCCAAGCTTTCCTGTAAGCCTCCTTAGCATACTGGAAGGCATCTTAAAGACAGCCCAGTTCCAGCAGCCCTGCTGTGGGCTCCAGCCCAGCTTGCTGAAGGCAGTTTTTGACAGCAGGAGCTCTCCTGTGGGGCATTGGCAACATCACTGCTGTGCTCCCAGGGGTGGGGGAAGGAGGACCTGAAGGGAAGAGTTTCTTTCCCCTTGGGTTTGAGGGATGATGTGTGCAGGAGTGGTGTGTGTGTGACCTACACTGCAGCTGCTTAGACCTTCTGGTGGCCTTGCAGGAGCTGCGGGGGGCTGCAAGCAAGCTGGGGAGGGACTTTGGAGGGGGTGAGGGAGGGCTAGGAGTGGGGGGGCTGGAGCATAACTGGAAGTGGGGAGCTGGAGCTTGGCTGTGAGGAAGAAGTTGTTGGGCAGGAGGGTGGTGAGAGCCTGGCTCAGGCTGCCCAGGGAGGTGGTGGAAGCCTCCTGGCTGGAGGTGTTTGCAGCCAGGCTGGAGGTGGCTGTGAGCAAGCTGCTGTGGTGTGAGGTGTCCCTGCCCATGGCAGGGGGTTGAGCTGGCTGAGCCTTGAGCTCCCTTCCAGCCCTGATAGCTCTGTGATTGTTTGGTGAGAGGGGGCTGGAGCCCCTGGAGCAGGTTGCCCAAAGAGATCGTGGAGGTTGAGAGGAGGAAGAAATTATTGAGAGTGAGGCTGGGGAGACTCTGGCACAGGTTGCTCAATGAGGCTGTGGCTGCCTCCTGCCTGGAGGTGTTTGCAGCCAGGCTGGAGGTGGCTGTGAGCAAGCTGCTGTGGTGTGAGGTGTCCCTGCCCATGGCAGGGGGTTGGGGCTGGCTGAGCCTGGAGCTCCCTTCCAGCCCTGCCAGTGCTGTGATTCTTTGGTGGGAGGGGGCTGGAGCCCCTGGAGCAGCCTGTCCATAGGGGTTGTGGAGTCTCCTAGTGTGGAGAGCTTCTAACCCCCCCCTGTCCATTGTGCTCCTGGGCAAGCTGCTGTGGGTGCCCTGCAGGAGCTCCAGTTGGGGTCTCAGCAGAGTGGGAAACCTCCAGGGCTCAGACTTCTCCTTGTGTGGAAGTGAAGCCTCCTGGGTCCCAGCCTGTTCCCTCTGCCCCATCCTTGGGAGCTGTGAGGGTCACCTTGCCCAGGGTGAAGGTGCCCACATCAATGGGCACTTTGTTCTTTGCCAGCCACATGGCATTTCTCTGTGCCTCTAAGGGCTGAACCCAGTGATTTAGCCAGGAGCCAGCACTGGGCTTTAAAGCAGCAGGGGGTTGTTTGTTTTTCTTTTGGGTCACATTTTAGCCTTGTGAAAACACCGAGCTGCAGCATCTGCAACGAAAGCTTTCTGGTTGATTCATTCTGGTTTGGGGTTGTTGGGGTTGGGTTTTTTTTTGGGGGGTTGCTTATTTGGTTGGGGTTTTTTTTGGAGGGCTTTTTATTTGGTCTTTTCCAAGAAGGACAAAAATCTGTTTTTAATAAGCAGCTGCTGTGGCTGAAGCAGGAGGAGGCAGCAGCACTCAGAGAGTGCAGCCAGCAGGTCAAGGAGCTTCCCCTCCCTCCCCCTTCTCCCCCCCTCTGCTTTGCTCTGCCCTGCTGAGGCCACAGCTGGAGCACTGTGTCCAGTTCTGGGCTGCCCAGGTCAAGAGGGAGCTGGAGAGAGTCCAGCTGAGGCAAAGAGTAGAATGGGATGGGATGGGATGGGATGGGATGGGATGGGATGGGATGGGATAGAATAGAATAGAATAGAATAGAATAGAATAGAATAGAATAGAATAGAATAGAATAGAATAGAATAGAATAGAATCAACCAGGTTGGAAGAGACCTTCAAGATCATCGAGTCCAAGCTATCATCCAACACCACCTAAACAACTAACCCATGGCACCAAGCACCCCACCAAGTCTCCTCCTGAACATCTCCAGGGATGGGGACTCCACCACCTCCCCAGGCAGCACATTCCAATGGGCAATCACTCTCTCTGGGAAGAATTTCTTCCTAACCTCCAGCCTGAACCTCCCCTGGCACAGCTTGAGACTGTGTCCTCTTGTTCTGGGGCTGGGGGCTTGGGAGAAGAGACCAACCCCCCCCGGCTACAACCTCCCTGCAGGGAGTTGGAGAGAGCAAGAAGGTCTCCCCTGAGCCTCCTTTTCTCCAGGCTAAGCAACCCCAGCTCCCTCAGCCTCTCCTCACAGGGCTGTGCCCCAGACCCCTCCCCAGCTTTGCTGCCCTTCTCTGGACACCTTCCAGCAAGTCAGCCTCCTTCCTAAACTGAGGAACCCAGAACTGGACACAGGACTCAAGCTGTGACCTCAGCAGTGCTGAGCACAGGGCACAAGGACTTCTCTGCTCCTGCTGGGCACACTCTGCCTGACCCAGGCCAGGATGCCCTTGGCCTTCTTGGCCCCCTGGGCACACTGCTGCCTCCTCTTCAGCTGCTCTCCCCCAGCACCCCCAGCTCCCTCTCTGCCTGGCTGCTCTCAGCCACTCTGCCCCCAGCCTGTGGCACTGCCTGGGGTTGCTGTGGCCAAAGTGCAGCCCCTGGCACTTGGATGTGTTCAATCTCCTGCCCTTGGCCTCTGCCCATCTGCCCAGCCTGGCAAGGTCCCTCTGCAGAGCTCTCCTCCCCTCCAACAGCTCAGCTCCTGCCCCCAGCCTGCTGTCAGCTGCAAACTTACTGATGACTGACTCAATGCCCTCATCCAGATCATCAATGAAGACATTAAAGAGCACAGGGCATCATGAGGATGATGAAGGGCCTGGAGCAGCTCTGTGAGGAGCAAAGGTTGAGAGCCCTGGGGCTGAGAGCCTGCAGAAGAGCAGCCCCAGAGGGGAGCTGAGCAATGCTCAGCAAAAGCTAAAGGCTGGGGGGCAGGAGGCTGGGGCCAGGCTCTGCTCAGGGGTGCCCAGGGACAGCACAAGGGGCAGTGGACACAGACTGGAAGCCAGGAGGCTCCGTCTCAACAGGAAGAGAAACTTCTTTGGTGTGAGGCTGCTGGAGCCTGGAGCAGGCTGCCCAGAGAGGTTGTGGAGTCTCCTGCTCTGGAGAGCTTCCAACCCCCTACATGTGTTCCTGGGTGCCCTGATCTGGCAAGGGGGTTGTAGAGGTCCCTTCCAACTCCTACTGTGCTGTGATTCTGTGTTTCCCTTGTGTGTGGGCCAAAACCTGTGGCCATGGCACTTGGGGGCATGGTTTGGTGGCCCTCCTCAGCTCTTCCTGACACAGAGGCACCAAGGAGAAGCCCTGCAGCCAGCTGTGGGGCTCAGCCCACCAGGGGAAGCCCAGGGCACCTGCCAAGAAAGCCACTGATGGCTGGAGAGATGCTCTGTGGGTCATGAGGGTCACTGCTTTCCCACCTAACCCAGGGAAATAAGGAGGTTGAACAGATGCAGCTTGAGGGCTGTGGCTCCCTCAGGTCACAGAATCCCAGCATGGAGAGGGTTGGAAGGGACCTCCAGAGAGCATCCAGTCCACCCCCCTTGCAAGGTCAGGGTGCCCAGGATCACATCCAGGTGGGATTGGAAAGTCTTCAGAGAAGGAGATTCCACAACCTCCACAGCCTGCTCCAGGCCTCCAGCACCATCACACCAAAGAATTTCCCCCACACCCCAGCCTTAGGTTCAAGTGAAACCTCCTGGGTGCCAGTCTGTGTCCCCTGCCCCTTGGCCTGTCCCTGGGCACCACTCGCAAGAGCTTGGCCCCAGCCTCAGCTCTGCTTCCCTCCCTCTGCCTCTGCTTCTCTCTCTCTTCCTCTGCTTCCCCTCTCTTCCTCTGCTTCTCCCCTCTGCCTCTTCTTCCCCTCTCTTCTCTACCTCCCCCCACCTCTGTTTCCACCTCTTCCTCTGCTTCTCTCCCTCTTCCTCTGCTTCCCCCCCTCACCCCTACGCTCTGCAGCTCCCCTTGCAAGCACAGAACCATGGAATTCTTTTCCCTGGAAACACAGACTCACAGAGTGCTGGGGGGTTGCAATGGACCTCCAGAGATCATCCAGTCCAAGCCTCCTGCCAAAGGGGCAGGGCACCCAGGAACACATCCAGCTGGGGCTGGAAAGTCTCCAGAGCAGGAGACTCCACAACCCCTCTGGGCAGCCTGCTCCAGGCTCCAGCAGCCTCACACCAAAGAAGTTTCTCCTCCTGTTGAGATGGAGCCTCCTGGGTTCCAGTCTGTGCCCACTGCCCTTTGGCCTGGCCCAGGGCACCACTGAGCAGAGCCTGGACCCTGCTGCTTGCCCCCCAGCCCTCAGCTCTTGAGAGACATTGCTCAGATCCCTCTCAGCCTTCTCCTCTCCACACTCAGCACCCCCAGGGCTCTCAGCCTCTCCTCCCCAGGCACTGCTGCAGTCCCTTCAGCATGCTTGGAGCCTGCCTTGGCCTCTCTGCAGCAGCTCCCTGTCCCTCCTGAGCTGGGCAGCCCAGAGCTGGATGCCATCTTCCAGGGGAGGTCTCAGCAGGGCAGAGCAGAGGGGGAGCAGAACCTCCCTGGCCCTGCTGGCCACACTGCTCCTAATGCACCCTGGTGCCCTGCTGCATGCCAGGCAGGGTGGGACTGGCTGATCTCTAAGGTCCCTCCCAGCCCAACCTGTTGTGTGAGCAGGAGCAATTGTCCTCAGGCACAGAAGGGACACTTGGGCATAGCCTGAGCCAGAGCAGCAGCCAGGGAGATAACCTCTGAGCATGCAGGGCAGGCTGCCTGGGGAGGAATCACTGCATGGGAAGGCTTGGAAGGGACCTCTGGAGCTCATCCAGTTCCAAGCCCCTGCCAGAGCAGCATCACCCAGGGCAGGGCACCCAGGACACAGCCAGGAGGGGCTGGAAAGGCTCCAGAGCAGACTCCACAACCTCTCTGGGCAGCCTGCTCCAGGCTCCAGCAGCCTCACAGGGACAAAGGTTTCCCTCCTCTTCCCCTGGCACCTCCTCTGCTCCAGCTTGCCCCCAGTGCCCCTTGTGCTGTCCTTGGCCATCCCTGAGCAGAGCCTGGCTCCAGCCCTGCACAGCTTCATCCCCAGCAAGGAGGTCACCCTCAGGCTCCTCTGCTCCCAGCTCCAAGCCCCAGCTGCCTCAGCCTGGCCTCACAGGGAGATGTTCCCCTGCCTGCAGCAGCTCTGTGCCTCTGGGCTGGGCTCTCTCCAGCAGCTCCCTGAGCTCCTGCTGGAGCTGAGGGGCCCAGAGCTGGAGCCAAGATTGCAGCTGTGGCCTCAGCAGGGCAGAGCAGAGGGGCAGCAGAACCTCTCTGCCCTCCTCCCCACAGCCCTTCTGCTGCAGCCCTTAGCCTCTCTCCTGGAGGGGGAGAAGCTGGCCAGGAGCAGGCAGGGTGAGGCTGCAGCACAGGAGGCCCAAAGCAGTGTGGCCAGAGCTGGAGAGAGGGGTTGGAAGGGACCTCTGGAGCTCATCCAGTCCAACCCCCTGCCAGAGCAGGGCACCCAGGAACACATCCAAGTAGGGTTTGGAAAGGCTCCAGAGCAGAGGACTCCACAAGGTCTCAGGGCAGCCTGCTCCAGTGAGGCACTACAAGAAGCTGTGCAAGGAGGGTCTGAGCCTCTCTGCAGACTGAGCACAGGACCCCCAGGTGCTTCCTCCAGGGGACAGAATCAGCACCACAGAAGAGAATCCCAGGTTCAAGCAGAGCATCATTCAGGTTGGAAAGGACCTCTGAGATCATCAAGCCAAACCTCCTGCCCAGCCTCCTCATCACCACCAGTCCATGTCACAGAGAGCCACATCTGTTCTGAGTGTTCTTCTGTGCCAACAGCAACTTCAGGCCAGCTCTGGAGGGCTGAGCTGGGAGCAGTTGCTGCCCTGCCCTGTTTTGCAGGGGCTGGGAATCAAGAGCATCATTGGATGCCCCTGGGCTGGCCAGGGGCTGAAGGCTGAGAGGAATCACAGCATGGTTAAGGCTGGAGAAGCTCTCTGAGCTCATCCAGTCCAACCCTCAACCTTACCCCACCATGGCCACCAGACCCTGGCCCCAAGTGCCATGGCCACAGCTTGCTGCAACACCTCCAGGGAGGCTGTGGGCAGAGGCTGCTGTGCTGGGAGCCCTGGCAGGAGCACACAGCTCTGCTGGGCTGCTGGAGCTCCCAGGGGCTGCAGCTGGGATTCAGCTCCCAGCACCTCCTGCTGCAGAGCCAAGGGACAGCAGAGACCCAGAGCAAGCTCTGGGCTGGGAGGGGCCTTAGGGATCACAGAGTCAGAGAATTGCTTCACTTGGAAAGGACCTCCAAGGCCATCAGCTCCAACTCCAACCCAACCCCTCCATGGCCACCAGATCCTGGCCCCAGCTGCCATGGCCACAGCTTGCTGCAACCCCTCCAGCCATGGGGACTCCACCACCTCCCTGGGCAGCCTCTGCCAGTCCCTGACCACTCTGGCAGCAAAGAAATTCTTCCTCCTCTCCAACCTAACCCTCATAAGAGAACAGAATCACAGGATCAGAGCATCCTTAAGGTTGGAAAGAACCTCTAAGATCATCAAGCCAAACCTTCTACCCACCCTCCCCATGACCACCACTCCATGTCCCAGAGAGCCACCTCTGCTCTTTCTTGGAACACCTCCAGGCATGGGGACTCCACCACCTCCCTGGGCAGCTTCTGCCAACCCCTGACCACTCTGGCACCAGAGAGATTTGTCCTCATCACCAACCTAAGCCTCCCCTGGCACAATTTCAGGCTATTGCCTCTCCTCCTGGGCCTTGTTCCTGGGGAGCAGAGCCCAACCCCCCCTGGCTGCAGCCTCCTCTCAGGGAGCTGCAGAGAGCAAGGAGGTCTCCCTCAGCCTCCTCTGCTCCACACTCCCCACCCCCAGCTCCCTCAGCTGCTCCTCCCCAGCCCTCTTCTCCACACCCTTCCCCACCTTTCTTGCCCTTCCCTGGCCCTGCTCCAGCTCCTCCAGCTCCTTCTTGCAGCCAGGAGCCCAAAGCTCAAGCCAGCCCTCAAGCTGTGGCCTGCCCAGTGCTGAGCCCAGGGGCACAATCCCTGCCCTGCTCCTGCTGCCCAACCATTGCTGCTCCAGCCCAGGCTGCTGCTGCCCTTCTTGCCCCCCTGCCCACCCCCTGCCTCCTCTCCAGCTGCTGCCTCTCTCAAACCCTTCCAGGGATGAGCATCCAACCCCCTCCCTGGGCAGCCTGGGCCAGGCTTGCAGAACCCTTGCAGCCAAGAAGTTTCTTCTCCTCTCCAACCTAAGCCTCCCCTGGGGCAGCCTGAGGCCATTGCCTCTCCTCCTGGCCCTTGTTCCTAGGGAGCAGAGCCCAACCCCCCCTGGCTGCAGCCTCCTCTCAGGGAGCTGCAGAGAGCAAGGAGGTCTCCCTCAGCCTCCTCTGCTCCACACTCCCCACCCCCAGCTCCCTCAGCTGCTCCTCCCCAGCCCTCTTCTCCACACCCTTCCCCAGCTCTCTTGGTGTGTGCCAGGAGATGGAAGAGGGGTGAGAGAGGGCCCCTTGGTTCTCCTGCTGGTGCTGGTGCAGCCTCCCCATGCTCAGCACTTCCCTGCCTGGTGTGAGGCTGTGGCACAGCCACTGCTGCCCCTCAAGGTGTGAGCAGAAAGCTGGGGGGGGCAGGGCAAGCTCTGCCTGTGGTGCCCCCCGTGGGCGTTTTGGAGGTGCCAGAGACCTTTGGGTGCCACAGACGAGTGGGTGCCACAGAGCAGTGGGTGCCACACAGCAGTGGGTGCCACACAGCAGTGGGTGCCCCCTCAGCTGGCAGCAGCAGCAGCAGCACCTTGGCATCTCTCCCCCCCCGTGCTCACAGTGTCCTTTGGGCTTTGTTTTCTTTACTTATTTCTAGCCCTGAGGTTTCTCTCCAGAATAGCTTCAGGGCGTGGAAATAGGAGAGGGAGAGAGCAGCTCCGACCACAGCCCCGCGTTGGCCCCGGGCAGGACCGCGGCAGGCTGCCCGACCCCCTCCGGCAGCCGGCACCAATCAGCAGCCCCTGCCCGGAGCGCTGCCCGGACACCAGGCAGCAGGCAGCAGGCAGGGGGGGTCCGGACCTGAGCATGGCACAGGCTCAGCACTTGCACCACAGCTGTGCCCTGGGAGCCAGGCTGGGGGCAGGCTACTGATGGAGCCAGGCTGGGGGCAGGCTCCTGATGGAGGCAGGCTGGGGGCAGTGTCCTGATGGAGCCAGGCTGGGGGCAGCCTCCTGATGGAGCCAGGCTGGGGGCAGTGTTTTGATGGAGCCAGGCTGGGGGCAGTGTCCTGATGGAGCCAGGCCGAGTGCAGACTCCTGATGGAGCCACACTGGGGGCAGTGTCCTGATGGAGCCAGGCTGGGGATAGTGTCCAGATGGAGCCAGGCTGGGGGCAGTGTCCTGATGGAGCCAGGCTGGGGGCAGTGTCCTGATGGATCCAGGCTGGGGGCAGTGTTTTGATGGAGCCAGGCTGGGGGCAGTCTCCTGATGGAGCCAGGCTGAGTGCAGACTCCTGATGGAGCCAGGCTGGGAGCAGTCTCCTGATGGAGCCAGGCTGGGGGCAGTGTCCTGATGGAGCCAGGCTGGGGGCAGTCTTGTGATGGAGCCAGGCTGGGGGCAGCCTCCTGATGGAGCCAGGGTGGGGGCAGTGTCCTGATGGAGCCAGCCTGGGGGCAGTGTCCTGATGGAGCCAGGCTGGGGGCAGTGTCCTTATGGAGCCAGGCTGGGGGCAGTCTTGTGATGGAGCCAGGCTGGGGGCAGTGTCCTGATGGAGCCAGGGTGGGGGCAGTGTCCTTATGGAGCCAGGCTGGGGGCAGTCTCCTGATGGAGCCAGGGTGGGGGCAGGGTCCTGATGGAGCCAGGCTGGGGGCAGCCTCCTGATGGAGCCAGGGTGGGGACAGTGTCCTGATGGAGCCAGGCTGGGGGCAGACTCCTGATGGAGCCAGGCTGAGTGCAGACTCCTGATGGAGCCAGGCTGGGGGCAGTGTCCTGATGGAGCCAGGCTGGGAGCAGTGCCCTGATGGAGCCAGGCTGGGGGCAGTGTCCTGATGGATCCAGGCTGGGGGCAGTGTCCTGATGGAGCCAGGCTGGGGGCAGTGTCGTGATGGAGCCAGGCTGGGGGCAGCCTCATGATGGAGCCAGGCTGGGAGCAGTGTCGTGATAGATCCAGGCTGGGGGCAGCCTCATGATGGAGCCAGGCTGGGAGCAGTGTTTTGATGGATCCAGGCTGGGGGCAGTGTCCTGATGGAGCCAGGCTGGGGGCAGTGTTTTGATGGAGCCAGGCTGGGGGCAGTGTCCTGATGGAGCCAGGCTGGGTGCAGTGTCCTGATGGAGCCAGGCTGGGAGCAGTGTCCTGATGGAGCCAGGCTGGGGGCAGTGTCCTGATGGAGCCAGGCTGGGGGCAGCCTCATGATGGAGCCAGGCTGGGGGCAGTGTCCTGATGGAGCCAGGCTGGGGGCAGCCTCATGATGGAGCCAGGCTGGGGGCAGTGTCCTGACGGATGCAGGCTGGGGGCAGTGTCTTGATGGAGCCAGGCTGAGTGCAGTGTCCTGATGGAGCCAGGCTGGGGGCAGGCTCCTGATGGAACCAGGCTGGGAGCAGTGTCCTGATGGATCCAGGCTGGGGGCAGTGTCCTGATAGAGCCAGGCTGGGAGCAGACTCCTGATGGAGCCAGGCTGGGGGCAGTGTCCTGATGGATGCAGGCTGGGGGCAGTGTCCTGATGGAGCCAGGCTGAGTGCAGTGTCCTGATGGAGCCAGGCTGGGGGCAGACTCCTGATGGAGCCAGGCTGAGGGCAGTGTCCTGATGGATCCAGGCTGGGGGCAGACTCCTGATGGAGCCAGGCTGAGGGCAGTGTCCTGGTGGATCCAGGCTGGGAGCAGTGTCCTGATGGAGCCAGGCTGGGAGCAGTGTCCTGATGGAGCCAGGCTGGGGGCAGACTCCTGATGGAGCCAGGCTTGGGGCAGAGTCCTGATGGAGCCAGGCTGAGGGCAGTGTCCTGATGGAGCCAGGCTTGGGGCAGAGTCCTGATGGAGCCAGGCTGAGGGCAGAGTCCTGATGGAGCCAGGCTTGGGGCAGAGTCCTGATGGAGCCAGGCTGAGTACAGTCTCCTGATGGAGCCAGGCTGGGGGCAGTCTCCTGATGGAGCCAGGCTGGGAGCAGTCTCCTGACAAAGCCAGGCTGGGAGCAGTGTCCTGATGGAGCCAGGCTGGGAGCAGGATCCTGATGGATGCAGGCTGGGAGCAGTCTCCTGACAAAGCCAGGCTGGGAGCAGTGTCCTGATGGAGCCAGGCTGAGTGCAGTGTCCTGATGGAGCCAGGCTGGGGGCAGGCTCCTGATGGAACCAGGCTGGGAGCAGTGTCCTGATGGATCCAGGCTGGGGGCAGTGTCCTGATAGAGCCAGGCTGGGAGCAGACTCCTGATGGAGCCAGGCTGGGGGCAGTGTCCTGATGGATGCAGGCTGGGGGCAGTGTCCTGATGGAGCCAGGCTGAGTGCAGTGTCCTGATGGAGCCAGGCTGGGAGCAGTGTCCTGATGGAGCCAGGCTGAGGGCAGTGTCCTGATGGATCCAGGCTGGGGGCAGACTCCTGATGGAGCCAGGCTGAGGGCAGTGTCCTGGTGGATCCAGGCTGGGAGCAGTGTCCTGATGGAGCCAGGCTGGGAGCAGTGTCCTGATGGAGCCAGGCTGGGGGCAGACTCCTGATGTAGCCAGGCTTGGGGCAGAGTCCTGATGGAGCCAGGCTGAGGGCAGTGTCCTGATGGAGCCAGGCTTGGGGCAGAGTCCTGATGGAGCCAGGCTGAGTACAGTCTCCTGATGGAGCCAGGCTGGGGGCAGTCTCCTGATGGAGCCAGGCTGGGAGCAGTCTCCTGACAAAGCCAGGCTGGGAGCAGTGTCCTGATGGAGCCAGGCTGGGAGCAGGATCCTGATGGATCCAGGCTGGGAGCAGTCTCCTGACAAAGCCAGGCTGGGAGCAGTGTCCTGATGGAGCCAGGCTGGGAGCAGGCTCCTGATGGATCCAGGCTGGGGGCAGTGTCCTGATGGAGCCAGGCTAGGGGCAGTCTCCTGACAAAGCCAGGCTGGGAGCAGTGTCCTGATGGAGCCAGGCTGGGAGCAGTATCCTGATGGAGCCAGGCTGGGAGCAGTGTCCTGATGGAGCCAGGCTGGGGGCAGACTCCTGATGGAGCCAGGCTGAGGGCAGTGTCCTAGTGGATCCAGGCTGGGAGCAGTGTCCTGATGGAGCCAGGCTGGGGGCAGTGTCCTGATAGAGCCAGGCTTGGGGCAGACTCCTGATGGAGCCAGGCTGAGGGCAGTGTCCTGGTGGATCCAGGCTGGGAGCAGTGTCCTGATGGAGCCAGGCTGGGAGCAGTCTCCTGATGGATGCAGGCTGGGGGCAGTTTCCTGATGGAGCCAGGCTGGGGGCAGTCTCCTGACAAAGCCAGGCTGGGGGCCTGGGCCTCCAGGCTCAGCCAGTCCCAACCCCCTGCCATGGCCATGGCCACCTCACACCAGAGCTGGTTGCTCACAGCCACATCCAGCCTGGCTGCAAACACCTCCTGGGATGGAGCTATGGTCTAGTCATGAGGTCTGTGGTGCCAGGCTGGACTTGATGATCTTTGAGGTCTCTTCCAACCTTGGTGATCCTGTGGGACTGGCAGACCTTGGGCCCACATTGGTCGTAAATGAGCCAGGAGGTGCCCAGGTGGGCAAGAAGGCCACCAGCAGCCTGGCTTGGAAGTCTTCACCTTTGTGGCTCTTAAGGGCAGCAGCCACAGCCTCAGACTCCACACACAGAGAGCTCTGCCTGCTCAAGCTCTTTCCTCTGGGCCACTGGCTGCACAGAGTTGTTTCTGAGACCCTGCCCAAGCTCAGGCTCCTTGGGGCTTTTGCTTCAGAGGATTCTTAATGCTCCTGAGGCAGTTCCTCTCTCCCTCTGCCAGGCTTTGTCACCAAGGAGATGCTGCTCTGCTTCCACAGACTCACAGAAGGTTAGGGGTTGGAAGGGACCTCCAGAGCTCATCCAGCCCAGAGCAGGGTCACCCAGAGCAGGGCACACAGGAACACATCCAGGAGGGGTTTGAATACCTCCAGAGAGGGAGACTCCACACCCCCCTTGGGCAGCCTGCTCCAGGCCTCTGTCTTCCTGGGGCTTTTACTTCAGAGGATTCTTAATGCTGCTGAAGAAGTTCAGGCACAGAATCACAGAGTCACAGAGACAGAGTCACAGAATCAGAGTCAGAGTCACAGAGTGAGAATCAGAGGGTCAGAGAGTCACAGAGTCACAGAATCAGAGTCACAGAATCAGAGGCACAGAGACACAGAATCAGAGTCACAGAGACACAGAATCAGAGTCACAGAATCAGAGGCACAGAGACACAGAATCAGAGTCACAGAGACACAGAATCAGAGTCACAGAATCAGAGTCACAGAGGCACAGAATCAGAGTCTCAGAGTCACAGAGTCACAGTCACAGAGTCTCAGAGAGTCTGTCTCTGGTCCTGCTCTGGCAGCAGGCTTGGACTGGCAGATCTCCAGAGGTCCCATCCAGCCCCTAGCATCCTGTGATCCTCTGCTGCTGTAATCCCAGAGAGCAACCTTCCAGCAGCCACTGTCTGAGTGCCTGCTGGCTGTGGCCAGTGCAAAGCAGCTCCTCTGGAGAGGTGCCAGGGCTTGCACAAGAGGGGCTGCATGCCTGTGGGCATCTGCACACAGGGCATCTGCTCTGCTGCCCTGCCCTGGCTGCCCCAGCTCCAGGGGGTGAAGGAAGTGCTGGGCAGGCAGGGGCAGGACTGCCAGGATGGCTCTGTGAGCCCTGCCAGGAAAGCTGCCCTCAGCCTGGGCTCTGCCCCACAAAGCCTTCAGGGCTCAGGTGGCTTCAGGTCTGCCTGGGAGCAGCTTCCTTAGCTCTCTGTCTCAGGCTGGCTGTGCTCTGAGGTGGGATGGATGCAGAGCTGCTCTCTGTCAGCCCCTGGCTCTGACTCATGTGCTGGCTGCTCCAGGGGGGGTTGTTTCCCAGGAGCTCTCTGTTCTGACCCCATCCATCATAGAACCACTGTGTGCTGGGGGGTGGAAGGGAGCTCTGGAGGTCACCCAGCCCAAGCCCCCTGCTAAATCTCCTGCAGCTCTAGGGCAGGGTGATGTCTAGTTCTGCAGCACCCCCAGGTTCCCCCACCAAAGAGGCACAGAGCTGTCAGGGCTGGAAGAGAGCTCAAGGCTCAGCCAGCCCCAAGCCCCCTGCCATAGGCAGGGACACCTCACACCACAGCAGCTTGCTCACAGCCACCTCCAGCCTGGCTGCAAACACCTCCAGGCAGGAGGCTTCCACCACCTCCCTGGGCAGCCTGTGCCAGAGTCTCTCCAGCCTCCCTCTGCAGAACTTCCTCCTGACCTCCAACCTAACTCTGCCCTGCTCCAGCTCCAGACCCTTGCTCTTCCTCCTGTCCCCACAGCCCCTTCTGGGCAGCCCCTGCCCAGCCTGCCTGCAGCTGCCCTGCAGACACTGAACTGCAGCTCTGAGCTCTGCCTGCAGCCTTCTCTTCTGCAGGCTCAACACCCCCAGCTCCCTCAGCCTGGCCCCACAGCAGAGCTGCTCCAACCCCCTCAGCATCTTGCTGGCCTCCTCTGGAGCCTCTCCCTCAGCTCCAGGTCCCTCCTGTGCTGAGGGCTCCAGCTCTGGCCCCAGCCCTGCAGGTGAGGTCTCCCCAGGGCAGAGCAGAGGGGCAGGATCCCTCTCTCCAGCTCTGGCCACCCTGCTTTGGGTGCAGCCCAGGCTGTCCTTGGCCTCCTGTGCTGCCAGTGCCCAGTGCTGGCTCCTGTTCAGTTTCTCCCCCCTCCCCAGCACCCCCAGAGCCTTCTCTGCAGGGCTGCTCTCACTCTCCTCACCCCCAGCCTGCACTGATCTCTGGCATTGCTCTGACCCAGCAGCAGGACCTTGCCCTGAGCCTTGCTGAACCTCAGGAGGTTCTCCTCTGCAGCCTGCCCAGCTCCCTCTGCCTGGCTCCCATCCTCTCCCTCATGCTCCTCGGTGGCAGCACTCAGCTGGGTGCCAGCCTGCAGCCG